>NW_015175971.1:2203752-2237147 GCF_001447785.1 Gekko japonicus | reverse complement strand
AATCACATCTTTTAGTATGGTGAGAAGGAGAAAAAGTTCTCTTTGCCCACCTTCTACACACCAGGCATAGTTCTATAATCTTATACCACGTCCCTGACACTCCAGAAAACAGGTTTTTTTCTAAACCGAAAACCCCCAAACTTGTACCCTTTCTTACAGTCTGCAATTTTAAGTCATAAGAAAAACATTTTTGTGGTTATCAGTTAGGGAAACTAGGACCTTACAGAAGCACAATGCTGTGCCATCTTGTACCTGCACTGAATTTCAGGGCAAACAGGCTCAATGCATGCAAAACTGCAATGCATGCAATGCACATGTGTCAGCATAGCATAAGACTGATCTCTAGCCAGCCAGTGTTACAAGGATGTGAGCCAAATACTCAGTTTCAATCAATCAATCAATCAATCAATCAATTTATTTCTACAGTCCTTAGACCAGTCATACAAAAAGAAGTACACCTTTACAATATTCCAAGATTTTAAGATACATCAGTGACACATTAAAAGCAAATTAAAATTTAATCTAATATCAAACAGCTATATCTAACTAGCTACTTTAGAGTTTCCGCAATCTGAGTATCACCATACAGAAACTGGCTACGTGGTGGGTAATTTGGGGGTTTCTATCAGATAGAAGAAACTCGAGTCTAGCTTTTTCGGAAAGACCCAGAATTTGTTCAGTCAGCGGAGTGATTTTATTACGCGCCACCTTATAATACGGACATCTAAAAAACATGTGCTTTGTAGTCTCAACCTTCCTTAATGGGCAGGTACAAAGCCTTTCTGAGAAAGGAGTATTCTTGTATTTTCCTTCAAGTACAGCAGAAGGGAGGGCAGAGCACCTCGCCAGAGTAAAGGCTCTTCTAAAAATGCTCAGTTTAAACATCACCATCACAATGCAGTCAGGCTGAGTTCTAACGATAAGGAGGAAAAGTCCTCTCCATCCACTCTCTCCAGGCCATGAAGAACTTTCTGAACCTCTACCAGTTTGGTGTAGTAGTTAGGCACGCGGACTCTAATCTGGGAGAACCGGGTTTGATTCCCCAGTCCTCCACATGCAGCTGCTGGTGTGACCTTGGGTCAGTTACAAGTTCTTTCAGAGCTGTTCCTTCAAGAGCAGTTTCTGTCAGAGCTCTCTCAGCCCCACCTACCACACAGGGTGTCTGTTGTGGGGACAGGAAGGGAAAGGAGATTGTAAGCCACTCTGAGACTCCTTTGGGTAGTGAAGGGCGGGGGATAAATACAACCACCACCACCTCCTCCTCCTCCTCTCAAGCCCTACCTCTCAACTGTCTTTTGCTAATGCTTCAGACTCCACTCCTTCCCTGTGTCTTATTTACCAATTTGGGAAAGCATCTTGTACTCGGCCCACTTGGCCATTAAAGAGTAGTTTAAAAAAGCAGATCGGACACAAAAATGTAAAAATGTAACACATGTCGGTGACACTGAAGTTGACATGATTTATCTTTTTAAAAAATAAACAAACAAACAAGACACCCAAAAAGGGAGAGCATCTCAAAATTATGATTCATTTATACAACACTGGCTTCATATGCTTGTCATTACACAGTACCCAGTAATTTAATTGAAAGAGAAATAGATATAGATGTATGCATAGCTTGGAAGGAAATATTGATAAATGTGGAGGTGTTCTGGCAAGATTTATCTGTAAAAAAAATATATTGATGTGGAAATCCATTTCATTATGCAGAAGTGGCTGCGGAGAGGAGAGAGAGAGAGAGGGAGAGAAATTAGAGACTGAGACAGAGGTGAAAAAGGGACTTACTTCAGTTTGGGTTCCCGTCCTTCACTTGTGTACTGCCAGCAGATAAGCCCAATCAAGTCATGCACCTTGGCATTGGCGATAGTCACCACAGTCATGGGCTGCAGCTTGTCCTGGTTGGCGTGCAGCGGGAGGTAGACATCAATTTTTTTGGTGGCGGTTGTTCCAACATGGCCCTGTTGGTAGGAGAGAATTCAAGTTGTGTTTGAGCGACTGCCAAAACCAAATAAGCTATATTCCAACCCAGCACGGGACACTCGGACGTAGCACTGTAGCCGGGGCTGTTTGGCAAAGAATTGTGATGCTCTAGTGCAAAGAACAAAGTAGTTCCAAATTCAACAACAAGATAGTCTGTGTGACTTGTATGAATTATGTACATTTTCAACAATACCTCTCATTTTGCATAATTTATTCTACTTACGATAGTTTGGAGGAGAAGGGGATAAGCAAGGCAACAAAGAACCACTGATTGCCTTATTCAATAGCTCCTCTGGCTATGTATTCACTAGACTCTGCCCATCTGCTTCCAAACATCAACTTCATAATCACAGGGGCTAGAAACTTGGTTTAAAGGAGAAAAATAGATGCTACAATTCTCAGGAAACGGAATCCTGTATCCAGTACTGCAGCTTCCATGAAGTTGCAGTGGTTCCCCACTGAAAGGTTCTCCATTCTTGGCTTGCCTTAAGCTCCAGCCTGCACGGAAAAGGGGCAGGTCCCTACGCTGTGCCTGTTTTTATCCTCACTGGAGTTAAAAACAGCCTTCGCAATGGTGTGGCGTGGAGTTAACCCCTTTTTCTGTACTGTGGCTCTGTCTGATCCACACACACCTTGCTTTTTGCAGCTAAGTTACACATCAGAGGGTACGATTAAGATCCACAGCATCACATCTAGTTCAACAGAAGCATTCTGGGAAATGGACAGATGGACAAAGTTAAAGTTCCCTGAGTTAAGACCTGGAGATGATGTGGCAACCTTTTTTGCTTTATTTGAAGCCTCAGCACAGAATTACCACTTGCCAGACACTGAATGCACAGATGCGAATCCATCCTATCCAATGGGAGCTGCCACCAATCTTGGCTCCACTAGGAGCACATCCATACGGCAGTCATTTAGAAACATGTTTGTTGCATTGACAATTTCATGGTCATCCCACCCCAAATCAGTTGTACACTGTATCTAGTGTGTAAACTGCCTCTAAAAAATACATGGGCAAAAATATACACCAATGCACAGGAAACACTGGGAATGCAAATCAGACATCCATGATAAACCATGATTTGTACAACAAACTACGGTTAAAGTTTACCAGGTACAGGAAACACATAATGGTTTGTACACGATAAAACCCTGATTTGTCTGTTCAGAAATGGTTATTCGGAAGTCATAACTATTGGAGATCAAGCCATGGTTTATGGTGATGTCTGAACAGAATGTAACCCCTCCACCACCACCACACTTTTCTAAATGGGACCATTTGAGACTACTGGGCGGTGATGGCCCAACTCTTGCTGAAATTCATTCTTTTCTTGTGACAGAGGCTGAAATGCTCCTTGGAAAATCAAGCCACCATGTTGGATACATCCACCACACTACATACACTCAGATAACGCACTATGCACTAATCATTCCTCCCCCCCCCTCAATGTCTGGGCAGCAATGTCATCTTGATAACACACAGGGATTCCCCTAATGCAGCCCATTCTAAGATTCAAGGGAATCCCAGGTCCTACAGCACTAACCAGAATCCCTAATCCCTCACCAACCAGTAACAGGGCAGGGTAGGACACCAGGAAGCCTAATTCAGGGCTAATTTAAATAGGTTACTAGAGGGTGAGAAGATCTTAGCGGTGCTATTTTGCACTAACTCAGCACCACTTTTAAAATAGAGCTGCCATGCATGCAATCCTACTACATGTACAATCTTAGCACGCCAACGCAATGACCATCTGAGCTATGGATTTATGGTGTGCTAACAATGCATGCCTAGAGAGTGAGGGCCTATGTGAAAGACAATGCTGTGTGTATATAACCGCTCCACTGCTAAATTCTTCTCGACTGCCAGCATCAGGTAGCACTGGGTGTAAACTGAGCTATCCCACAAGCCGTCTTATTATTTAGGGATCAAGAAAATGTGCACTTCTTTTTGATTGTAGGAATTAAGTGTAGCTCTAATTTTAATCCTGAAGAAAACTGTGCCCTGGGCATCAAAAGTTTCGGAAACACCACTATTGGGAGACAACCTATATGGATTAACTGGATACTACTGGGTTGTATTGCAATCTCTTGAAGCAAAAAAAAAGAAAGAAAGAAAAAGAAAAAAAGTATCGATTCAGCACCAGGGAGATTAAGGCTTAATTAAAAAGTGAGAAACATAGCTGGCATAAAGATGCACAAAGTTTGTGTTGGGAGAGAAATGTTTAATCTAAAATGGATAAAGGTACTATTTTAAGCTACTCGTATTTTTAAACCACAGAGAGGTTTTAATGTTCCCAGCTTCCCCGCCACTGAAGCCACAGACTTTCCGGATTTACTTCGCCCCTGGCAGTTTCAACATGGTACGTCAATGCACAATGGCATTAATCTGGACCAAGCAGTCAGAGTCTGTGGGTCTGTAGCTTAAATAAACATATCATTTATTACATTGTTATCCTCCCCTCCCCTCCGGGAAGCTCAGGTAAGTAGACACGGTTCTCCCACCCTCCATTTTAAACCCACAACAAGCATCCTGTACTGTAGGTTAAGGTGGATGAAAGTGGCAGGCCTAAGATCACCAAGTGAACGTCAATACTGAGCAAGGATATGAACCCAAAGGTCTCCAGCCTGGCACTCTAAGCACTATACAGCAATCTTGATTGTTATTATTTCTACAGCATGACCCACACTCGTGGTGTTTTAGAGAATTTCACAGCCAGAAGAGACAAGCCCCTAGCCTCAAGGAGCTTACAATCTAAATTCTGACAGAGGGGAAGACAAGCAGGGAAACATGGGTAGGAACTAAAAGCAAGGGATGAAGTTGAATAAATAATAGCACTCACGTCTCCACCTTCCCCACAAAGGAGATGCATGAATTAACACTATATCAACAGTGAATCTCTCCCCCCACCACTGTTTCTGCCCCACCAAGGCCCAAGGACCCATTCCTTGCTCTCGCCGGGATGCCAAGGGAATACTGTAACCAGGAACAACAGATTTATGGTTCTTATTTATACCATCCGAATGCTGGGAAGGCTCAAGTGGAAATTGGGGCTTCACTGTTTTATCATCATTAATCTTTTCTATGGAAATACAACCAGAACAGGAATGGGGCCTGCTGAATTGCTGATGTGCATAAAGCGAAAGATCAGCAAAACTGAGCATTAAATGTTTAGCTTCTTACAATCTTCTGGTCATAAATGAAACAAAAGGGAGGGTTAAACAACAAGCCTCAGTCACTGTCAGGTCCAGAGAAGGGCTGAGCTGAGCTAAAACAGGACTTCGTGTTGGAAGGTGTTTGCATTCATCCCGGATGATGCACGTCATATCCAATCCTGATGCATCCCTGAGGGCAGGAGCTACAAAAGCAGGACCCAGAAGTACAACAGGCACAAGATTCTGCGGTGCTGACCAAGCCGTACGCAACCAGTTCAGAGGCTTCACAGTGTCTATCACCCACAGTGCCTAGTCTGCGGACAGTTCTGGGTTGTGAACACACTGTGCTAGAAGCCAAGCTAGACATTATGAAGGATATATGGCTGCTAGCCCTGGTTCCCCTCCCTGTGTCTGGCTCGACACAGCAAAAGAAAAGATATGAGGTGCCCTGGCGCTGCTTTCCTGCCCGCATTGTGTGTTTTCGTTACCAGATATTAGCAGGCAGATGTAGGGCTGCTGCTCTCACTAGCAGCCCTGCATGTAATGTCTACTTTTACCCTTGGTCTCAGCCTTGGAACGTGAAGATCCTGGCTCAAGCCCCGGGTTTCTCAAGAACTACCAGTATGCTGCCAATATTAAAAACCCCTGGCTCAAGCCCCGGGTTCCTCAAGAACTACCAGTATGCTGCCAATATTAAAAAAAAGAGGCAAACTTTATAAATATATTTAGTATAAAATGAGATGTGAAAGTCATTCAGGATTTTTTTGGGGTGGTGGGAGAAGAGCAGCCACCAGTCGGTGTTTCCTTCACCAATTAATCTGGTAGGCATAAAAGGGGCTATTAAAATAACACGTTCTTGATCTGTTACCTGTGGCACAGCTAATTTGTCCAAAAAAATTATTTTGGCTTGTCACCGGACGCTAAGTATTGGTCACATAGGTTGGGAAATAGAAACAGACAGACGGACAAATGAAGACTGAGATGAAATTGACAAAAAAAAAAAATCAGTCATTTTCCATGAATCACATATCCTGGTTCCATTTAAGTTTTTACTGTAGGAATTATTGGGTACCAGGGCCCCCCAATTCCTTTATTTCAAAGGAGCTTTGCAATAATTCATCCAGTGACATTCTTAACATACCTCTGTAAGCCAATTGTGGGGCAGGGGGGTCTTTTTCCTCTGCAGCAAAAAAAATGGAGCCCTTTTAAACTCTTAACTGTTCCTCCCAATGAAATCAATAAGCCTGTACATAACTTGCTCCTACCAATGGGACTCTGAAGTTTCAAAGTGCTTTGTTTTAGCTTTGCTATGCCCATCATTCTAATAGGCAAGTGGGTACCTTGAGCCTATCATGAAAACAGCAAAACCGGGTCACACAGAGAAAAGGCAGGCATGCTTACCTTATTTATTTAATTTACTTCAGTTATAGCCTGCCTTTCCCCACAATGGGGACCCAAAGTGGCCTACATTGTTCTCCTCTCTTTTATTTATTTTATCTTCACAACAACCCTGTGAGGCAGGTTAGGCAGAGAGTGTGATTGGCACAGGGTTCCACGTTCACTCAGCAAGCTTCCACGGCAGGGGGACTTGAACCTGGATCTCCTAGACACTAGTCCAACACTCGAACCACTACACTCTAACACTACTAATCTGGGGACTCTCCTGATCTTGCACACAAAATACGAAAGTTAACCAAAAGAGAGTGGCCTGATGAGGATTTTAAAAGGCGTGGAACCTTGAGACCAGTTGAGAGTCATTTAATGGGACGGGAAGAGAGGCAGAGAGGGAAATTGGTCTGCTCAGCATCTGCGAGCGTAAAGAATTATGGAAGGAGAGATCTGGGTACGCGTGTGAGAATTTCCAAATTATTTACTCCCCCCCCCCATGACTCCTTTCGGAGGTCGGTTTGCTCCACCTAACAGAAGACCTCACTGCTAGAGCTGCCAACAGGCCTGGGGGGGGGGGGAATGCCCTGTCCCTTCAGTAGAGGCTTTAATGTGTGGAAATGGGAAGCTGAAGTTTTTCATGGCATGGAGATAAATATCATCATCTGCTAAAGAACATCACATCAAGTCTCTGTTAAATTATTATTATTTAGGGACAGGGCATTTTTTTTAAGCTGCTGACAACCCTATTCAAGGCTGAGAACCTATTGGAAAGAAAAACAGAGCTCTCTGAATATGGCTGGTTTGTAATATATATATATAAAAGGAACACTGGCATTTGTGTGTGTGTGGGGGGTGGATGTCAGAATTTTAGGCTTGTCGTGGCTCTTCAACCAGTGACTGAGCAATCTCAGATAAGCAGCCCACCGTTTTGGGGACAGAGCTGGGATTTCTGCACACAGGTTAGCCCCCAACTCTGCCCATAAACTGCATATAACTACTACACCACCCAAGAAACACCAGCAGGCCGGAAAGGGCATCATGGCCCCTACAAAGGTTTATGGGTTAGGTTTTGCTCACTGGTCTAAGTAGGTAGGGGTCCTGGCCTTGCAAACTACTGACCTGCCTTCACCTTCACAGGAGTCAGTCCTGACAACTTTCATTGCTATATTTGTATACCACTCCAAAGCAGAACGCCTCTGGCAAACTTACTTCATGGAAGGCAGTCATACCCCACTGCATGCTTGGGTATATTAGTAAGCTGTGAGAAATGAATGCAGTACATAAAGGCTCCTCTTAACCTAAAGCTCACTCCATCATGCGGCAACTCGGGTCTCGAACTGCTGAACTGCTGACCTTCCACAGCCTGCAGTTCAGCGTCTTAACCACTTGAGCCACCGCAGCTCCAGCTCCTGCCAACCTAGCAGTTCGAAAGCAAGAAATTGCAAGTAGATAAATAGGTACCACTTCGGTGGGAAGGTAACAGCGTTCTGTGCACCTTGGTGTTTAGTCATGTCGGCCACATGACCACAGAAACGTCTTTGGACAGCGCTGGCTCTTCGGCTTTGAAACGGAGATGAGCACCGCAACCCTAGAGTCGGACTCGACTGGCTTTCAAGCAAGGGAACCTTTACCTTTACTAACCTAAAGCATCCACCCATATAAAAAGGTGACTGCTGCGTCTCTGCATGAACGGCCCTGCCCACTTCCTACTACCCTCTGTGGGGAAAACAGAGGGCCAACAGTCCTGCCACATCTCTGCAACAGGTACAATTGGATCACTCAATTACACAGCATAATGATCTGCCTTCAAAGAAGGCTGCCCAGAACAGTGACTCATGCAGAGATGCAGGGGGTGGCCTCCTTTGAGACTGGCTACAGTATACTTTTTCACACTCGGCAATGAGTATAAGAGTTTGATTTCCATAGAGGGAATCTAGTGTATATATGCATATAAAAAGTGAATTTGTTATAATATTTAGGGGTTAACACCCCCCTTCTCCCACCCCCAAGCAAGAGAACTGGAACTTGTTCAGAGACGTAAATACCCTCAAATTCCACTAAGATTATTTAAAGCACTGGAATGACTTTACCATGTACAGACTCATCCACCCTGCTATTGAGGCCCCCAAAGGGCGATGGCTTAAGACTGGGATAAAGATATCCAGCCTTGAGTTTCTGTGGCCTTCAGTAGGATTAGGCTGTTAATCTAACATTCCCAGGGTTCTATAATTACAAACCACTGGATTCGACAATGGCGACAGCAGCCAGGATCTGTTCCATCGGCCCCATGGAGCAATTTTAGGGACCTGCTATTCGGTCTTTGTACGAGGGGGAAAAAAATCAATTGGCATTAAAAATAAAACCGGGGATTTTGGCAGGGAAAGAACCAACATAAACTCCAACCATGCAATAAAAAGGAGGCCTTTAGAGATTTAATACTAACTCTTAATGAAAATCCACTGGAGAAGGTATTCATTCTCTGGTCTTCTTTCTATTACCCCAAAGATGTACCTCTTCAATAGGGATGTCAAAGATAATGCCGTTTGCTCCATTCTGCCAGTTTGGGGGCCAAGAAGCTGGAATATGGCAGTATAACCTTATTTACTGGGGACAGGTTCTGATTTTCTGGACCCTCTTGCAGGTCAATTGGTGCCCATAATTTTTTTTTTGGATGGGGGGGCTAAGGACAGCACATACTTGGAATGTAAAAGGCCCCACATTAAACCCCCGGCATTTCCTGAAATCAGGTTAACAGGTGTTAGGAAATGCACTTCTTTGCTTGATGCCCAGGAGAGCTGCTGCCAGTCAAGAGTACACAATACTGCAGTAAGGGGACTAACAATCTGAAGGTAAGTGCATATATTATGGGGAGGGGAAGGGTAAGAAGATACAAGAAGCCCCCTTCCTCTGCAACCCCAGGACACCTTATTCAGCCACCTCTCTGATGTCTGAGGCTTCAGCCCACGCTCTTTCAAGTACAGTTTTGCATCCATTAGGGCCAGTAACACAATATTTGGCTTAGATGAAAACTGAAATTCTCATGAATTCTCAATTCTCATGAATTCCCAATGTCTGTTGTCTGTGCTCCTTGGCAACTGAGTCACAAACAGCTTGGTGTATAAAAATTTGTTCCTGAACATGCTTGGATCCTTACCCCCCTAATCCCCCATACTGAAGTGGGCAAGTCAAGTCAAATTTTCCACTATTCAAAACCCAGAGGCACAATAACTTACTACCCTGGAGACCACTTTTAATGCTCGGCATAGCAGCAAAATAAAGCACACACATTTCCTGAAGCAGAGAAAAAAATATGATTAATTTGTTAATAATAATAATTTACTGCATCTTCCTATACAATAGAGTTCGGTGACTAAATGTTATATCACTTTAAGATTAGATGGCCTAATGATATACAATGCAAAAGATTTTACTGAATCGTTATTTAGTGAGTCATAAAAACCTCCTAAAAATTAATCTTTCAAACACATCCAGCTTATTCAAAGTTAGCATTTAATTAGATGGCCTTGGTGCAAATGAGCGTACTTCTTTATTTGCTCAATCAGTATATGTCTCTGTAGTAATTAGAATTAATTCAAGTCATTGACTCACCTCCTAACAAACAATGTAAAACATTAGACAAAATGGAAACAAATGGAGTTTGGGGGTGTTTTCTTCTTTCCTAAACACAAAGAACACAAAACCCCAATACAACTTCACCTCACTTTTAAAGGGCAGAGAGGAAGTATTTCATGTACTAGTTTCAGATCAGAAATGGAGTGGGAGGACAAAGAAGTTTTCAGCCAGGGATGTAAGCATCCAGATCCAGATACTGGTGGTGAAAGGTAATGTCAAGTCACATCTGACTTATGGTGACCCCATACGGCAGGGGCGTCAAACATAGGGCCCACAGGCCAGAACCGGCCTGTCCAAGGCTCTTACCTGGCTAGAGTTGCCAAGTCCTATCTTCACCCCCAGCGGGGGACTTGAGGGCAGTGTTCCCTCTAAGCTGAGTTAGTGTGAGCCAGCTCACAGTTTTTTAGCCTCCAGCTCACAGATTTTTGTCTTAGCTCAGGAAGGACGGCTCCAGAGCAAACTAATTAATGCAGTAGCCAAATCGCAGGCTCACAGCTTTAATGCCAGTTGCTCACAAAGTAGAATTTTTGCACACAAGAATCCACAGCTTAGAGGGAACATTGCTTGGGGAGGGGGGCGTTCCTGGAGGGGGTGGGGCATCTCCAATGTGCTGTCACATTGGGGACGTCCCCCTGCCCGCCCAACAGGGGTGCTGGCTCCCTGCAGGCTGTCCCCGCCCGTGACTCTGTGCTATTTGGAGAATCCTTGGGATCTCCACATTCCATCTGCTTCCATTCAGCTAGTGACTTCTGCATTCACTCAAACAATATTTTGCTCTTGTATCTGAACTAGGAAACTATGGTTTTGCACATGCTTGCAAATCAGGTTCGCAAACTTTTTGTGTGTGTTTTTGCATGTGTGTATGTGTGTGTGTGTCCATGCCTGAAAGTCATGGCAACCCCTGGCGACTCCTACTGGGGCACAGAGGACGTTCAGAGAAGTGGCTTGATAGCCTGCCTCTGCCTCCCGATCCTGGTATTCTTTGGAGGTCTCCCATCCAAATACTTGCCAGGCTTGGCCCTGATTAGCTTCCAAGATCTGACGAGATCGGGCTTGCCTGGGCTATCCAGGTCAGAGCTCAAATCATTTTTTTTTAAATTGGAAACTACCTCAGACAAATTTAGGAAGGATGCAATATAAATATTTTTATTTAATCAGAACAAATGCCCATGCATGTGGGGAGGCTGAGGAAGGAGCATGGAGCCCCTGGAGCCCTCAGACTCATTCCTGTACTAGAACCTGGGCATGGCGGCTCTGACTGAAGCTATTGCAGGAAAAATCCCCCCCCACACACACACAAACATGTAATACAATGCAGGAAGTGTTATCTACTTGCTTTAGCTTAATGGGCTAGTAAATATTTTCATCTTATTTGCAATGAAATAAATGTGCTCTTATATAGGTTTTTCATATGGAATCAGTGTTAGGTATTTATAGTCCTCTGCATGTCTACCTTGTACAGTTAGGCTTCCTTCCAAGAAAATGTGCACAGAATGGCAGCCTTTGAAGATGAGCAACTGTTATCAAGCAGGATAAAGTGATTGTGGGGGGAACAGTCTGTGGTACTCTCTGAGATCCAGGAGTCATTAATCTGTTTCTGGGATCAGAGTGGCCCTTTCCCTTTGCCTTGCTTGCACTGGGAGCCAGAAAGATTTGTGTTTACTTGCATCTCCAGTTGTCTAACTCGCGTCTATTCTGAGCCAGCTGTACTTTTTTTCCTAATAGAATAATCAAATTATTTTATATTAGTTCTAATGTTGGGGGGGGGGGACAGATCTATTGCCACATTTGACATAGGGGATTTCCCAGTTACTATGAAAACAGGTGAAAATTATAGGTAGCTATACTAATCCTGTCCTGACCTGGATGACCCAGGCTAGCTCGATCTCATCAGATCTTGAAAGCTAAGCATGGTCAGCCCTGTTTAGTACTTGAATGGGAGACCACCAAGGAAGTCCCATGTTGCTACATAGAGGCAGGGAATGACAAACGACTTCTGTTAGTCTTTTGCCTCGAGAACCCTACAGGGTCGCCATAAGGCAACTACGACTCGATGGCACTGTGTACCACCACCATGCTAGTCCCAACCTGGGTAGCCCAGGCTAGCCTGATTACATTAGATCTCAGAAGTCAAGCAGGGTTGGCCCTGATTAGTATTTGGATGGGAGACTGCTGAGGAAGTCTAGGGTTGCTACACAGAGGCAGGTAATGATAAACCAACTTTGATTGTCTCTTGACTGCCTGCTGTTATCTCCAAATGAATCACATGGATACTTCCAACCAGCCGCCAGTAGAACTACCTGCCTCTTCGTCAAGCTGGTCTAGCATTTAATCCCAATGTAGAGACACAGCAGAATTCACCCACTCTTGAATTAATTCGGCCTCAGATAAGGTTGCCTACTGTCTCCCTGCATGAGTTTCTGCTTCTGAGCTCCCCCACCCCTTCCAGTAAGGCAGAACACCCAGAACAGTGACTTTTAGGGTGGTTGATTTTTGCTCTGTTTTTATGGCAATCCAATAGTTTGTTGTTACATTCTTCAGCAAACTGTGGTTTGTGCTCATCCAGGATTCTAAAGCGCTGGTTCGAAAAGTGAGGAAACCATAGCTTGTAGCTCAGATGGTAGTCTTTTGTTGTTGTTGTTTTAAAAGAGGGAAAGGGGGTTCATTTATATTTTCTTCTATCTTTGATCCCATGGAACAGAAGACCATACCAAAGCAACATGATGCATTTTTTCTCCAACACAGAACACAAATATGTCAGAGACAAGGCCAGGCAGAAGTCTTTAATGATCAAGCCATGTGTGAAAAGAAGAGGGATGGGAGCATGTGCCCAAGGACAGCCTTTTTCATGTAACAGCAAATCGTAGCATTGTTATGCCTGAACCATACCTGTTGGCACTCTGATTGCTCCTAAATGTAAAAGTTACACACCTCAGAGTCACTGGTTCTGGACACGCTTCCTGACCAGAAGGAGGATCAATGTCAGAATCAAGAATTCATGTCGAGAAGCAACAGGCCGCTTTCTCTGAGAGGAGGATAATTCGGCTATGTGTCTGTACTAGGAGTGAATGAGTAATCTAATCTCACCTGACGCAGACCGAGGTACGTCTTGAGGAGGCTGATTGGAAAAGGACTCATGCACCCTCTAGAAGGGCTCATGCACCCTCTGAAAGGGCCACCTCCCTCTGGAAGTGGTACTTTGCACTCATGAACCATGGACTACTATACCGATTTCTCGTGGCATCCATGAGGTTCTCTTACAGCATGCCGTTTGGGCCTTACCATGATGAAGGGCAAAAGTCGTACAAAGCAGCCACGCCACATCGCAGTGATCTGGAGGGCAAAACACAGCACTGCCCACAGCTCTCCCTTTATTTCTCTGATTCGCACATAGGGTTGCACCATAAAATCCCATTAACATTCTCACTTAATTTATCTCATTTGTGCTGTCACCATTCATAAAAATTTAACCCAGTAATTTCCTGTTATGCAAAGCATAACATAGTATGAATATTTAAATTCAATGTAAATAAAGCCCCCATTACATTTTGGTATTCTAAATTGTTGCCTTCACTTAGTGGCATCCCCCTTCCACCACCCCACACTATTTTTCAATTAGAAGCCCAGATGTTTCAGAGGCTCCAGTAGGCAACAGCGCTTATGAGAAATGCTTTATCTGCATTGCGATGATGACTACAACATCAGCTCCAGGCTGCATTAACATACTCATGTTTTATTCTGAGCCCCCCCCCAATGCTCCAGTTAATTATTATACCACATCAGGCAGAGTAATAGCGCCCCCCGAGCAGGATGCTGTCCTTAGCAACTTCAGCCTGAGCCACTGCTACACACTCCTCAAACAATGGGACAAAATTGGAGCATCCACAGCAAAAGACTAACTGCCACAGCCTTGGCAAGCCTAAGCAATCCAATAACTAATGCACACAAAAGCGTTTGTGGGCACCCATCAGCACGCACACACGCACACACAAACAGTGTGTGCACACACATACCTCTACTCATTCTAGTCACATTGCAGACTGAGTGCCTGAAACCTCAGAAAGATACTAGGTAATATTGACAAGTTAATCCAAAGAAATTGTTAGAATTCTCAGGCGTGTGTCTGACAAACAGGGAACACGTACCAGTGATTGCCAGCATTCACAAAACATACTTTTGTCAGCATTAACACAGGAAGGTCATAATCAGTCAAATTTCACACATTCCTTGTTGGGTGCATATAAGTGTATGGTTATGATTTACCCAGGTGAGAGTGTGTGGGGCTATATATGTTTTATGTGTGTGTATATGTAAATATCTCTGGTTGTTGTGTCTCCCTTTCCCCCTTAATCTGGCATTAAATGGCTCGGGAAGAGGCATAAGAGAACGGGGGGGGGGAGAAATCAGCCAAATTTTATGATGGCTATGGCTTACACTGAGCCTGGCACTTGGGGGGGGGAATCTACATTCTAGCCCTGCGTTACATAGATAAAGACCTGGAGCGGCAGGGTGGGGGAACTATCTCACATGCATTCTTGATAGTGATACGAAGATGATCTTTAATTTGTGCAGACGGTTCACCGAGGGAAACCCTATTCTGCTCTCAACAAGGGCAAAGGGATAATTTACTTACAATAATTATTTATACATTAAATTGCATATTGTATAATAATCTCGTTCCTCCAAGGGGCTCAAGCCAGCGCATATGGTACCGCAACTTTATCTTCACAGGAAACTGCACAAGGTTCATGAGGGCTGAGGAACCATGCCTAGTTAATGGATACTGGGGGATGAGCAGGGATTCAAATTCAGGTTCCCCCCATTCCAAGTCCAAAACTCTCTAAGCCTTACACCATCTTTACACGATGACACCCCCACATAAGAAATCGTAACTTCAAAAGGGCAAAAAACAAACACGCACTGAGGCGTACACCAAAAATAACCATCCCCCTACAATTAAAAAGCAAACAATTCACAATAAACATTATATGTATGTTTAGAAATCTGCTACACAATCCTTTAATTAACAGACGCTGTTAAAAAACAAAACAAACCACAGAGATGTTTGAGCACACATCCCTGGTTTGAAAACAGGCCCCAGATTTCGCTACTTGGCTGCCAGATACCAGACAGCTTAAGTTCCTTGAGGACATTCACCAACCTTTGCCGGAACATTTTTAATACATCACCGTGTCACTTTTTAATGCGCCACAATCTATTAACCACATGGCAAACTAACGGGGATTTTTAAAATATAGGCATTATAGCTTTGTGCCCGTGATTAATTAAATAAATAGCCTGCCTTTCACAAATCATCCTTCTAATTAGTCTAAACCAGACACTCTGCATTTTCCCTGGCACCGCTGCCATCTGAAGCTCGCAGAAGGGCACGAGCACTCCCGAACTCGCCCGGAATCCGAGTGCTCCTCCGCTCACTGTCGCCACACAAGCCACGGCTGGCACCGTACCTCGCAGCCCCCTCAGGCAGAGGTAGAGTCTTCACAGGTGCTGCAGTCAGCTGGAATTTGACTCCAGCTGCTTGCAAAAGATGTTCGCTTTAATTACGGTCCCTGATCCTGGAGGAGAGGATGGGGATAACAAAGGAAGCAGCTGAGTGCCAACAATCTAGGGGGAAAAAAAAAAAATTTAAAGGCTTAAGAAGGACAAGCCAAGAAGTTTCCTCTATGCAACTGAAGGTCTTTGCCTATTCAAGCAATCTGACCAGCTCACCTGCGATAATCTGCTGCCTACAGAGCAACCAGGCCTTGTAATTTCTGGCTCAACTGACTGTCTTTGTTTTCCCTGTGTGCACCTACTGTGATAGCAACTACTAACAATGGTTACAATCAACATTGCAGGCCACAGTAGCAGCCAGTTTTTTGTTTTTATCGGAGTCATATTTTTAAACGCTTCTTGTTTGTCCCAAGCTGTAGGAACAGAAAGAGAGAGAGGAACTGAAATTAAGCGCAAAGGCAAGCGATGTACTAGAGATGAGGAATGGATACATCCACCCAGACCCATCCTACTCCCCAATGATGACCCAACCTGGATTGAGATGTCATTGCTTCCAAATGATGCCACACAGATGGTGTCAGGAGCACAGAGGGCAGTCTGGCGGCAGCAGCAAGACACAGGCAGACCCCTGGCAAGAATAAAATGACCATGAGCAGAGGGGGCTTTAGAACAGATGAGGCAAAAGGGCAGAGAAGGGGGTATCACTACTGGCCAGGGAAGCGATATAAAACCTCCTGTTTGGTTTATTCGGTTGGGATGTCATCTTGGATTTTCTGGAATAATAAGAGACATATAATGTTTATGCTCATTAGAATTAGAAAATGAGCAATAAATATGATGTTACTTTTGATATATTTTTTTAAAAAAGAATAATCTGTTGCAGCATATTCCTGGGGTACCAGATGTTGAACACATGTTCACACGAATCTACCTTACACCAAGTCAGACCACTGGTCTACCTCTGACTGGCCGCAGCTCTTCTAGGGTCACAAGTAGCTCACATCACCTCTTACAGTGTTGACCTATTATTACCAAGTCCCTTCAGCTGGAGATTGCGGGGATTGAACCTGGGTCCTTGTGCAACCAAAGCAGATGCTCTATCACTTAGCCATGGCTCCTCCCTATTGGGGACTAAACAAGGAAAGGCCTTCTTGGAAGCACTACTTGTTGATTACAGGATGCTGGACTACACAGACACTTCTATGATCCAACTAAGGTGTTTTTTTCTGGAGGGGGGGTTTAGAGTTCTAATGAAACAACTGCAGGAGAAAGAGAGAGGAATTGAAAAGGGAGCAGGAATTTGTCTCTCTAGCAGCCTGCATCCAGTCAAACCCAAGAACAGGGACCGTTAGGAACCCACATTTCCCTTGGAGGGGGGAACAATGTTGTTAGTCCCTTAGACCACTCCTGTGCTCTTTAATGGAGGAATCATCTTCCTCACCCCAATCAAAGAGCCAAATATCTGAAACCCTTGTGCAAGATCTGCTTCTGAGGGAAGCCAGTGGCCCCAGTGAGAAAGGTGCCCACCCCCAGAGAGCAGATGTCTGCCTGTAACCTGTTGGTAGGTCCCTAACTGGTGTTACCTCAGATTACATTTACCAACATGTTGGGATGCTAACATCATCATGCTCCAGATGTAACCAAAACCTCACATGACCTGTTGCCATGGGAACAAGCCTGGGCCGAACCTCAGGTTTACAAGCTCATTCCTCCCCTTCCCCAGAAACAATCTTAACTAAAGGCCTGCTTCTCTGCCCTACATGCCATGATTTCAATGTCGGATGCAATACTGACAGGGAATCCAGACGAGGGAAAACTATAGTTTGAGGTCGGACACAAGCAGAAATCTTCAGTTCATGTGCAAGGGAGGAGGCAGCCTGCGAGCCTGAGGCTCTCACAGGCTCCCTCACATACGGCACAGCAAGGTCTGATGTGAGGGCTGAACCAGGCGATTGTCTCTGTACTATACACATCACTTGGGCTCCTCCACTTAATGAAAAATGGGACAATGTGGTTTAATAGTTACAGCACAAGACAACACAGCTTTGCCAACATGACAGCATGGCACAGGCCTGCACAGCTTGTAACCTCCTAGCTTGAACGCTGCTCACCAATCTCACCTTGAGGCCTACCTGGTGCCTTCCGACTCCTCTGTCTACCACTGCAAGATCCCTCCGTGTGATGCTTTTCAAAACTTTCTACCTTCAGGAGATGTTTTCCTACGACGAGTCACCTGCCATCAAACCTCAGTGCCTGCCGAAAATCCCAGGGCACGCTCCAGGATACACACTCTTTACATCAGGCACTGGCTAAGCCTGCAAGCGTCAGAAGCCACTAAGACATTTACCAAGCTCCTGCTGGACTGCCATACGCAGCTGGCAGCCCACTAGTGGTCCAGGACTTTTGACACCCAGCTTTTCTGTACCACTATGGAAGCCTCCCAGTACAGGAACTCACTAGGCCTGCTCTCTGATGCATGTCAGCACCACCACTGCAGCGGGCCAGAGAGTGGCACTGCAGCTACCAGCTCAGTGAGGCTCAGGTGACAGGCCAACAAAACTCTGCCTGGGCTTTTAAAGCTAACTGGCCTGGTGGCTCATTCTGATTGAGCCTCCAGATTTCCCGTGGATCTGCTCGACTGCTTCCTGGCCCATCTACCAGCTTGCACACAGACTGCTAGCCTTGATACTTACAACCCAAACAGGCCCAGCATATCCCATACAAGAGATTCATATTCTCCCAACAGGGGAACAGAATGTACATCTTCCTGCTCTGAGTAAGATCAGGAGAGGAATAAGTCATTTGCATTTCCTTTCCCTCCATCCACTTATAGGACTTGGCTCTTGAAATGAAGCTTTCATGCCTGCTACACTACAACATGCACACTATTCCCAGCCTGGCACAGGTCTAGTTTTGGCCAGTGCTTGGAGGGGAGACTGGCCAAGAACCCCATTTATGCCACCTTGAGTCCCACAAAGGAGAGGTAAGTGCCATACAATATAACTTTCTTCGTATGATGAACAATGGTAGTCTTTTTTTCTGCTGCGGATACATAGACAGAGCAGGCAACATACACAGTGGCCTCCTGTATTGGTCCTTGTATTTGAGTAGTGCTCATGGAGCTGAAGCCCCTCTTCAGCAAATGATAAACATGGTAAAATGTAACATATAAATACATCCTTAAAATAGTGCAATATTGATGAACAGTTTGCTTGAGAGCCTCAGAAAAGAGAGTCAAGGCTCCACCTGTGAAGCATGGCTGCACATGGACTTGAGGAGACTGTTCACAACCAGCTCAGACCCTCCCTTCCACATCTTATCGGTAACTATTCTGATCCCCCTCTTAGGCACACTGGTCTACACCTTCTTCTGCTGGAAACAGCTGGCACAAGAGGCGCCCGGGAAAGGGCGGGCACTGGAAAGAGAGCCTTGGCTAGATCTCTCTGGCCTACCAGACTTGCAGCGAATGAGCTTGGAACAGGAAAAATACACTGTACAAAGAGCTAGGGAGTCTTATCCTGGGATCCTATAGGGACTACTCTGTACCATGCTCTCCATGCTCACAGGATACAGAATTGGGGCCTCTGTTTTTATGAGTGGAACTCTGTCTTAGCTCTCTTGCTTGATGACACAGCACCACCAAGCTAACTGATTTTCCCTTGCCCTCTTTCTGGATGGAAAATATTTTACTGCATTTCCCAAAATGGGGTTCAATCTATCATAAGACTCGAAGATGCAGGTTTGTCACTGCCTGCGTTTGAAAAATGTGATGTTTAAGCTCCCTGTTATTTGGCCCAGGGAGTGGAAAAATTGCTTTCCAGGGCTGTGCCTGGGACGTTACACCTCTAACTTTTCCTTAACTATCCAGAAAACATGATCAAAAAGGTCAGCAAAGGAGGAAGCCAAGTAGCAGCACAGTTGTTTGGTTCTGAAATTTGCCAAATGTGGTTTTAAAAAGTCCTCTGGATAAGACTTGTTTATTTATCTAGAGAAGCTACAAACTCCCTCTCCAAAATCTATTTCACCATTCCCCCAACATTATGATTTTTAGTTCCTTGTATTAGGACAGCTGATTCAAGAGGTCCCCCTTTCCCCTTCACACCCAAGAATCATAACCGGCATAGACATTTTGCTGTTGGAAGCACATCCAAATGGCACTCTTACTCTTAGGAAATCAGAAATTTTATCTGCTGAATTTTGATCATTTTAGTGTGGATTTTATAATGTGTTACTTTTACTTAACTGATTTTTAATGTCCAACATGGAAGAGGCCTTGAGAATCCTGTACTGAGAAGTCACTGTGGGATCCAAACGTTTTAAAATAAGTTGACACTGTAATCCTAAGAGAGAAGGAAGGTGGCATAGTACAGCCTGATCTCATCAGATCTCGGAAACTAAGCAGGGTCAGTCCTGGTTAGTTCTTGGATGGGAGACCTCCAAAGGAGACTGCAGTGGCAACGGCAAACTACCTCTGCTTCTCACTTGCCTTGAAAGCCCTTTGCTGGGGTCACCGTCAGTTGGCTGTGACTTGATGGCCCTTTACACGCACATGTGTAATCCTAAGAACAATTTTCTGGCAGTAATACCCAAGGAACAGACCTGAGTAGGATTCTGAGTAGACCTGCTTAGGATGTCTCTAAAACTCTACTAACTCAGCACTGTTCAAACAGAAAGTGGGGGTGGGAGGGAAGATCATGTCTCCAAGAAACCCCAGGCATGAACTTCCTCCCCTTCAACCACGGCCTTAGACCACCCTGGGTCACATTTCAAAGCAGACACCAGACTTTCCCCCCCCTTTTAGAAGTTATTTGCAGGGGCCAGGGAAAGGTAGATTTTGCCATCACTCTCTTTTATAGTTAGATACATTGGTTTTATTGTGATATTTTACTGCTCTGTCTTACAGTGTTAATGTATGAACAGGTTTCTTTGTATACCACCTTGGGCTATTAAGATAAGGTAGTATAAAAATGTAGTAAATAAAATTAAAAGCTTAAACATCTTCAGGAGCAGCAGTAAGAAAGGGGTGGGATGAAAACAGTCTCCTATGGTCTATCTTTTGTTAAAAACAGTACAAGAATCTCTATGCAACACTGCCGGGTTTTATACTTGCTCAGGATAGCTCCACTGCAAAAGCACAACTGATCTGCATTAGGCAACATTTTTACAAGACCTATCAGTATCAGCCAGGGGAGGTGGAGGCATTTACCTATCACATGTCAACAGTGCCCTTCTCCTGTGCATATAGAACAAACAAGACAGACTCTGACCAAAAGAATCTATGGATACAAATCTGTCATCAGAAACAGTCACCATTACTCAACAAAAGAACTTGCAAGGGAGAGTCTAATGTGAAACTGCTCAATCAGAATTCATTAAGAAGTTTAATACTATCTAGTTAGGTCTCAGTTGTGATAGTGCTTTCCTGTCACACAACAGATGCTAAATTTGCTTAGCATGTCTAGAATGACAATATTACCAATTACAACTGTTGCGATTAGTTTTATTTAGGACTGCATTTGATTAAAGCAGTACTAAATTGGGATTTTCTGTTCTTGTTTTATTTATTTTTATGTATTCTATTTTACGTAATTTATTTATACTGTAAGCCACCTTGAGCACCATAAGGAAGAAGGACAGCTAACAAATGTCTTAAATTAGTAAAATAGTTGCAGGGCTTATCTTGTATACATTTGCAAGGAGTGCAGGTTTAGGATCTGGCAGACCCGGGTTCAAATCCCCACTCTGTTATGGAAACTTGCTGAGTGACCTTGGGCCAATCATGCTCTGTCAGCCTAACCTACCTCCCGGGTTGTTGTGAAGTTAAAATGGTGGAGAAGAGAATGCTGTAAGCTGCTCTGGGTCTCCAATGGGTATAAACAAAGTAAATAATAAATGTCACTGCCTGTACCTCTCACGCTTTATTCATTCATGTCCAGCTTTCTTCCCCAATGGGGACCCAAGGCAGCTGACAGTATCATGCTTCCCCTCTCCATTTAATCCTCACAACAACCTTGTGACCTAGGTTAGGCTGAGAGGGTGTGACTAGTCCAAGGTCACCCAGCAAGTCCCCATAGCAGAGGGGGGATCTGAATCTGCGTCTTCCAGGCTGAGTCTGCCATTCTACCTTCTGTCTTTTGGCATTGCTCCTTACCATTTTTCCTCCATGCCCTCAGTGGCCAACTGAGGACACATTGCATGCCTCTGATTAAGTGGGGCTGACTCCATGAAAACGGGTGCCACAATAAATGTGATATTTTATTTCTTTGCTAAATTTTGCTTTACCTACCCAGAGACCTTGGAGACAGCAAATCTTAAAACAATAAAAATTTAAAAGTAAATAATAGTTTACAAAATTAAAACAAGGACATGAGACTAGGCTGCAGAGCATAGTTTGCATTTTTAATGTCCTATATAAAATACATTTTCCTGAGTTCACTGCAACACACACATGTGTTCTCTGCATATCTATATCTTCACATATTTTACATTTTCGCTAATAAAACAACTCAACTCCTTCTTTGGTCATTTGGAATATTGACTTAGGGACACATTTTTCATTTTGACCAATTTATAATTAAGTGAAGGATAATGACATTAGACCAAAGCTTAAAATCAATTAAATTGAATAAAATGCAATATGATTCAAGCAGAAGATTAACTAGACCGTCACATAAAATTGTATTTTAAATTTTTTTATTCTAATTAAACGTGTTATAATTAAACGACCACTGCTTTAGAATTTTTTTCTCTTCCCTTCATCAGTATCCACTGCAAACTGCATGTTCATTAAAATTATATTCTCTACCTCATTAGAAATGGCCTCTTGCCCCCCTTCCTCCCGTTTCTACAACCTCTGCATGTTGCACCCCTCCCCCCTGCAATTCCTCTGACTACTTATGAGAACAATGCAGAAATATTTAATGAGTCCTGGCATATTATTCACAGGATTCCAAAATAATGTATGAAATTAATCGGGTTTATGAAAAAGTACAAATGACACAGGCTCAATAAACTTCTGCAATATCAAACAAAATTTACGAACAGTATAGGAAAAGCAAGGAGAGAGAAATTATTTCTCCCCTCTCACTAGGAACTTGGAGTTGATTGCCGGTACGTTAAGGAAAGCGAAAAGAAACTGCTTTTTTTTAAAAAAGCAATGCAGGATTAATCCATGTATTTGATTCTACAATAGGTGACTTTATGGAGGGAGCAGACAATTTTATGATCTATCAAAATCTAGGAGTCCCCATGGCAAGACAGAGCCTCCATGCACGAAGGTAATGTATCTCAGAGTTCCAGATGCCGGGGGGAAATCAGGTGATGGGTTAGCTCTGCAATGCCCCTTTCCCCAATCTTTCAGGGTCTGTACAGGGAGGAAATTTCATAACTATGTGGAGAAAGAACCACTAGACTGCCTCCCTTTGCAGTCCATACTTAACAGATGGTATCATTAACAGGATCTCAGAGAATGAACTGGGCCACGAGGAAGGAGGCAGTCCCTATGGCAGGCTGGGCGCTAAAGACTAAAACCAGCACTTTTGAATGGTGCCTGGAAGAAAGTGCAGACGTCAGAGCACCCGTGTCACATTCTCCTAGCAGCCTGCTGCCATTGGGCCATCAGCCATATTCCACGCCACCTGGATCCTCCAACTGTTTCCAAAGGCAGCTGCAAGAAGAGCAAACTGCAGTAGATTAGCCTCAGAGATGGCTGCCAAGTCCACACAAGACATCAAATGCCAGGAAGGTAATCTTGGGAAGGTGGATGCCAGCTATAGAAGGTCAATGCTGAGTTTCTGGTTTCCTTCCTGTTCCAGGTATTAAAGCCTCGGTGTAGCCAAAGGTGCAAGCCTTCTGGCGGGAGCTGAAGGGAACCTCTCAGGCACAGTGTTAGAGCAGGACACCAGATTAGATCATATCATGAAGATAAATACTCTTGCTCCAGCAAACCTCAGTGTCGGTTGGCACCGCCATGAGATGTCTTTGTGCTGGAGTGTGTGAGCTGTGCGCTTGCGCCTTGCCACCCCGCTTTCCCCTGCAGCTGTCTTCCCTCTGTTGCCTTGTTATCTCTCTGTGGCCTTGAGTGCCTGGATTCCCCGTCTTGCCTCCTTTGCCAGCCTCCCGTTCTCGCTGGTCCGTTAGCTTTTCCCTGCGCTTGCAGGTGTTTGCTCATTGGCCTCTGCTCATCAGAGGGTCATATACGAATGAGGTATAACTGTTTAGCCCGTGCATCTTATGTTATTCCTAACACAGAAGTTCATGGAGTATCCTCTACTCTGATCAATAAACTGAACCTACCCAGGTCCTGTGAGTTGTTACTGAGTAATTGGAGTACCTGACACTCAGAAGCTGGCTGGGTTTTAAAAACACTACTGGCTCTCTGTATACCCCTAATGATTCTGCAGGTCCACGGGTATGGTTAGAGGGCAAACGATGCTGAAGCTAAGCAGGTCTGGATGCGGTTAGTGACTGGTCAAAAAGACCTGGAAACCTCATGTACCTTGAGTTCCAAGGAGGAGAGAAATGCAATAAGTACAGCCTTTGCACCCTGGGACTCAAGTACCTGCAGGGCCTGCCTCCATTCACTAATACTAGCCAGTTCCAGTGATCAGACCAGGGATTAACAACAGTTCCTCCACTCAGGTTAGGAAGAACTGTTCCTGCCTGGGCTCTTTCAGTGGCTGCTCCTGTTTTATGGAATGGGCTTCCTGAGGAGGTAAGGGCGGGGTCCAGATTTTGAAGGTTCTGTAAAGGTAAAGGTTTCCCTTGATCAAAAGCCAGTCGAATCCGACTCTAGGGTTGCGGTGCTCATCTCCATTTCCAAGCTGAAGAGCCAGCACTGTCCAAAGACGTTTTCGTAGTCATGTGGCCGGCTATCCAATTCCCCATGCATTTGAATAAATCCACGGTTGATGAACAAAGTAGAATTTATTGTAAAGCGATGATTAGATCAGGAACACAAGAATTGTTAGTAATGACTACAGGTCTCATAGGGAAACATAATAAAGGAACTTGAACCAGGTTAGAGCCAATGAGTCCAATTCCCGCTGGCGGGAATGTAGATAAAACGAGCGCCCAATTCCTTGGGAACCCAACAGTTCTACAACATAAACACCAGTTCAGTTCTCAGGCATCAAATACATAATAAGCAGAGCAATGCCATAACTCCGTCCCACCTCCAGCTGTGTGACCTTCAGCAGTTCCGCAGCGTAGCAAGCAAAGACAGTAAACACCTACTCAGGAAGAAACATGGGGGGGGGGATGACCAGAGCATAAGGTAACATGTAGAACAGAGCACACCACTCAGTGGCAGCTTGCTGACACCGGCATGACTAAATGGCAAGGCGCACAGAACGCTGTTACCTTCCCACCAAAGCGGTACCTATTTATCTACTTGCAATTTCTTGCTTTCGAACTGCTAGGTTGGCAGAAGCTGGAACCAGAGACGGGAGTTCACTCCGTCATGCGGTACTCTGGTCTCGAACTGCTGAACTACCGACCTTCCAGCCTGCAGTTCAGCGTCTTAACCACTTGAGCCACTGCAGCTCCTGAAGGTTCTGTAAGGCAGGGGTTTTTTGACGTGCTTTCCGGGGGCTCATTGCTGGAGATCAGTTACTATGATGGTGTAAAATAGCTTGCGCTCATCTTGTTACCCACATTGTATTTCTGCAAAATGAAATTGTAGTTGACTTTAATGATGCAGAGCCACTCTGAGCCCCGTTGATCAGGAGAAAAGAAGGATACGAACAATTTTAAATTGAATTAAAAGCTTAGCAAAGGAAGTCTGTGCCAGTGGTTTTATGGGTGATTTTTATTCTGTTTGCTATGCTACAACAACCAATTTCTTCGTGTATTAATAAAGAACTAATAATAATGATATTATCCTTAGATGATGAAGATGATGGAAGATAAGGAATGGAGGAATAAAGGCAGAGGAAGGAAACACATTTGAAAATATCCAAGTGAGGATGATTTCAAATAGGCATCACACCTTTCATTGGAAAAAGCCAAGATGTACAAAGGAAAATAAACAGGAGGTGGGAAAATGCTTCCTTAGCTCCATACCTATAAAAGGCATAGAAGCCCCTCTGGGCTAGACTCTGCTGACCCCAGCTTTCTATGCCCACAACTGCTCTGAAAAAGTGTTCCCGTGTCAGAATTATACATTACCTGCTGCTCCATTGCCAGCAGCCCCGGACGCCAATGCATCATCCTTTGGGAACAAGGCTTTTCTTCGCTTTTTGTGCAGCTCACCGCTGAATCGGTTCCTTTCACTTTGAGAGATGGGCTTCGCCTGAACAAGACCAAGCGGCAGGCTGCAGCTAAGGAAGCCAAGAGCGGAAACTGCAACAGGTTTCCTGAAGAAGCTCAAACAATGCTACCCTTGAAACAAGGAGTCCTGTTCCCATATATGGCAGTTGTGAGGCTGACAAAGGGTGGAAGTGGAGGACACTGAATGGCATGAGGTTTGAATCTGGAACCTATTGTGTCCATCTTGCTCATTCTCCAGTCACCTGATGCACCAGCTGGAGGCCTCACTTCAAGCATTTCAGTCTGCCAAAGGGCAAGTGAGGGCTCACCAGCACCTACAAGAAGACAAAGACCCCAGAGCAGCAGCTTATGGGCAAACCTCCAATTTACACCACAGCACGATGAGAGAGAGAAAGAGAGCAAGGTAGGGAACAGAAACTCGAACAAACAACAAAGAGAGGAATTAAAAGCAAAATGGGAAGACCATGGTCCTTTCTGCACTTGTGGTTTCCTCTGCATTTGTGGCCATTTAACACAATTTGAATGTGCCTCTTGCCAGAAGCATTGACATGGCATGCAGTTAACAAATTGGTGGTGGTGGGGAATCCACTTTGATTTTTTTGTTGTTGTTCAGTCACACAGTCGAGTCCGACTGGTTAGGTGAGGTGGTCTGGTACTCCCATCTCTTTAAGGACCTGCCATAGTTTGTTGTGATCCACACAGTCAAAGGCTTTAGCATAGTCAATGAAGCAGAAGTAGATGTTTTTCTGGTACTCTCTTGCTTTCTCCATAATCCAGCGAATGTTGGCAATTTGATCTCTAGTTCCTCTACCTCTTTGATTAACTTTGATTAACTGCACTAAAAGTGTCCCCAAATGAAGAAAGGTTACATTGTAATTCACAGTCCATCACAATATGGACACAGAGAATCAGTCTATTTACCGCAGGATTCATGGCTCCTCCTCATCTTATGCACTGACTGTGATTGTTGTAGGCACACCCGTGTTTCCCTGAGTGGACTGCAGTTCTGGGAACAGCATGTTTAAAGGTACCAAGCCGTCAATTCTGACTTTGCTCATTTGGTACAGTAAATGCTGGGTATGGTTAACTGGGTAGCCCAGCAACCCCCTATAGAGATACCACAGAGGATAGATAACGTCCCTCCTCTCCTTCCTGAGGAAGTGCCCAGGCTGTGCAGATGAGGATAGGAGTCTAATTTGCGAACCATGAAAGCAAACAACAATATGAAATACCAGAAGGCATTCAGCACGGAAAGGATGATGCCAGCAGGGTCCACTCCTCAGTGTGCTCTGAATTCTCAAACTCCCTAGAAGAACCTGATCTTCTTTGAGCACAGAACTCAAAACAGCAATGCACTGGCCAGAAACAACGTTCTCTCCCTCCCTTTGTGTGACATGAGGCCTGATTTCTTTACTGTGAAATCCAGCTCTTAAATACAGACCACAGATTCTCCCAGGAAATACCCCTGGAGCATGTAGAGCAGGGGAGCTACAAGTGGGGCTTGAGGCTGGGGGTGAAGATGCCCTGCTTGTAACGCTTTCCTTATTCAGGTGTGACACACTGGTGTCTTTTTTGTTTGCCGAGGCACATCGAGAGACAGGGGTGAGGCAATTACGGCCTCACAGGTTCAGCCTAGCAAATCAGTTAAATTAAACCGGTATTTCACCTAAGTTGCACAGAGAGAGAAAGAAAGAGAGAGAGAGAAAGAGAGAGACTGTGAACAACATAACTAACTTTTCTCATTTCATACTCTAGTACTCCTAAGTAAATGGGGGGGGGAGCAGAGAGAACGAGGGAGGGAAAGGGGGGAGGAAGAGTAGGGGGGAGGGAACAAAGTTTTTCACCCTACAAATGGAATCTGTCACTTACCGGGCTGTGATCTTTTCAGCTCCTGCATCCTAAATGCACGTCGAGATATTATATGCACTTTCTATTTAGCAATTTAATTATATCTTTGCAGCCGGGAGAGTGGCAATGGCTTGCAGTAATAATCAGGTGAAAGCGTTCTCACATTAATATGCTGGAATCCGATGTGTTAATTTGATGCAACTTTGCGTTGACAATATGTGATTAATTTGTTCCAAGGCTAGCTTTGCTCCCGGGCTCTGACAGTTTAAAATGCTGGGTTTCTCTCCCATATCACTGGTTGACACGCCTTAGCCCACTGTTTTCCTAGGACCACTGTTAATTTGTAATGAACTGGCTTTTCAGGGGGCCCCTTCATTTTTAATTCTGTCAGTGTCACCTCCTTGAGGAAAATTACAAGTTTCCTTAGGTGTGATTAGTGCCAAGTGCCGCCTGATAAGAGGTTCGAGAAAACAACGCTTTCTAAAGGAGAAGTCGGTATTTAATCTGCAGAAAACAGATTTATTGCCTCAAGACAGATAAATATAATAGAAAGTTCCTTCTTTTTTTTCTATAAAAAGCCTTTTTCAAGTTCTTCTTTTGAAGCCTCCTGCCTCTTCTTTTCCCAAGCTTCCTCCTCCATATATATATGGTTTGGTTGTTAAGGCAAAGGAAGGGAGAATTATACATCTTTTGCAAATGTAACAGGACCCACTAAAAAAGACAGACACCCAATTATACATGTATCCAATTCACGAAAAAAATGTAGAGAACATACAGAACAAGAGATAATAAAATTAATAATAGCAACAGCACCTTTATTAGTAGAATAAGAGACACTTGGAAGCTTTCCTGCCTGGAAGCCATGCCTCTAGTTCTGCAATATGGGAAAAGACACTCTGCACATTCTCAGAGGTCATCTGTTGCCAGTCTGAAAGTGCAGGGGAAAACTGGCCCCAGATCCCAGGCTGAGCTCTGAAGCAGATTCTGATGGCCCTAGAAGACTGGGGGGAGGAATACACTGACCTTTCCCTCCCCAGTTTCCACAGTGACCCCATGAGATAGATACACTGGACTAAGAAAGAGTGACTGGCCCAAGGTCACCCAATTTGCTTCATAACTGTGCAGGTATCTGAAGCCAGGTCTCTTAATCTGACCCGGTAAACATTACACCACATTGGTTCAACAATAAGCCAATCCGGACAGGAGTAAACAAGATGCTGTAGGATGCTTCCCTATCATGTTACCCTCCTGCTTCCCCAAATCTGTGTCTATCCCAGATACCCAATGCAACATCTCAGGCTTTCAGGCTTTAAAGAGCTGGCAGCACTTAATCCCCTCCCAGTGTGTGATAATATTACTGGACTATTAGACTGCAGGGTGAGGAACCAAATATTTAAATGGCCGCTTCCCAATAAAAATAACACTGAAGAGAACTGGCACCTCAGGAAGAACGTTCTGGCTTTGTCAGCTTCATGATGTGCTACTTTTGCGTATGCGGGATATTTAACATGACACATTCTAGATGTCTGACCTGTATTGTGAAGCAGCAGATTCCGCTCACTCTCCCCATTGCCTCTACCCAATTAAGGTCCCGAACACATAAACTTTAAACCACGTCACCACTGTGCTTTCATGCTCTGACCCAGAACATTTAGATCAGAGTGTCTGTCTACCCTATCCCCATGATGTCACAGCCAGCACAGCTATGCCAAGACTGAACCCAAGGTGCCTGCTGCCTCAACAAGGACTGGCTGGCACCAAATCCTTCAGCTTGAGAGATTCATTGCTTTTGCATTTCACAAAAAATCTGGACAAAAATTAAGAACAGCCCCACATCCTGGCACTTTCTGCTGGAGATTTAAAAACATTTGTTTTTCATTTACTTAAGAATTTTGCTGAAGAGAAGAATTACATAGCAATGAAAACAGCAGTGAAATGGGTAGCAAAACAGTTTATTTGTTCAGGTTTCTCCTTACAATAGGAAGATTATGTCTAATGACAATATGATTCTGAGGTGAAAAATGACACGCTGAATTTTCACCAAAAGAAAAATTAATCTTGCAAGTCTGGCTATAAATCATATTATGTCAGTAAAAGTAACACAACTGTTTTTATTAGCAGATGTGGAGGCGTTATATTTTAATTTTTTTTAAAGAGAAAAATCAGCTCCGTACATGCTGCAGATGATTCCGTGTCAATATGACTAAACAACAGACAGCGTTCTGGAAAAGCAATTTGAACTTAATGGGACAAACACTCTGACAAGGGTCTTGGTTGTGATGGGGCAACCAAATATCCATGAAATATTTTGACAAGGGGTGGGAAGAAGAGGGCTAGCTGAGAACTTCATCACTGGTTAACTATTGGGGCTTCACCCAGTGGTTTTCAAAGTATGTTTCTGGGAACCCCAGGGTTTTGCAGAAGGCTATTAGTGGTTTTTCAATGAGAAGATCAGTAAGGGCAGATTTAACTTCTACCCTACATTGTACATCCAGAAGGAAGTGTCAGGAGTGCTCTTAGCTGGTGGGGATTAATGGTGAGGCTCACGAGGAGACAATGTGCTCCTGTGTGAATCTGCCCACCAGGAAAGATTAACAGTAACTTAAGGAAATGGATGAACAAATATGAGTCATATATGACTTAACATCACATAAGGCTCCAAATATTTCTCAAATGTACATCAATATTCAATATGTGAAATAAGAACATAAGAACATAAGAGAAGCCAATGTTGGATCAGGCCAATGGCCAATCCAGTCCAACACTCTGTCACACAGTGGCCAAAAATACCAGGTGCCATCAGGAGGTCCATCAGTGGGGCCAGGACACTAGAAGCCCTCCCACTGTTGCCCCCCCAAGCACCAAGAATACAGAGCATCACCTGCCCCAGTCTGTGAGTTCCTATCTATACCTTGTGGCTAATAGCCACTGATGGACCTCTGCTCCATATGTTTACCCAGTTCTCTCTTGAAGCTGTCCATGCTTGTAGCCGCCACCACTTCCTGTGGCAGTGAATTCCATGAGTTAATCACTCTTTGGGTGAATGCTTCCTTTTATCCGTTATTACCCGACCGCTCAGCAATTTCATGGAGTGCCCACGAGTTCTTGTATTGTGAGAAAGGGAGAAAAGTACTTCTTTCTCAACCTGCTCTATCCCATGCATAATCTTATAAACCTTGATCATGTCACCCCTCAGCCGTCATTTCTCCAAGCTAAAGAGCCCTAAGCGCTTTAACCTTTCTTCATAGGGAAAGTGTTCCAACCCTTTTATCATTCTAGTTGCCCTTTTCTGCACTTTTTCCAATGCTATAATATTCTTTTTGAGGTGTGGTAACCAGAACTGTACACAGTACTCAAAATGAGGATATACCATCGATTTATACAGGGGCAGTATGATACTGGCTGATTTGTTTTCAATTCCCTTCCTAATAACCCCCAGCATAGCGTTGGCCTTTTTTATTGCAGTCACAAACTGTCTTGACATTTTCATTGAGTTATCTACTATGACTCTTGGTCAGTCTCTGCCAGTTCAGACCCCATCAATGTGTATTTATAGTTAGGATTTTTGGCTCCAATGTGCATCACTCTGCACTTGGCCACATTGAACTCCATTTGCCACGCTGACGCCCACTCGCCCATCCTCGACAGATCCCTTTGGAGTGCCTCACAATCCTCCCTGGTTGTCACCGCCCTGAAAAACTTCGTGTCATCTGCAAATTTAGCCACTTCACTGCTTACTCCAACTCCAAATCATTAATAAACAAGTTAAAAAGCATCGGACCGAGTACTGATCCCCACAATACCCCACTGCTTACCACCCTCCACTGAGAAAATTGCCCATTTATACTCACTCTTTGTTTCCTATTAATCAGCCAGTTTTTGTCCTTTTGTCCTTTTATCCCATGACTAGCCTTTGATGAGGAACTTTATCAAAAGCTTTCTGGAAGTCAAAGAAAACAACATCTATTGGGTCCCCCTTGTCCACATGTTTGTTCACCCCCTCAAAGAACACAACAGGTTAGTGAGACAAGATCTTCCCTTACAGAACCCATGCTGAGTCTTCCTCAATAGTTTTTGTTCATCTATGTGCCTATTAATTCTTTCCTTAATAATAGTTTCCAGCAACTTACCCGGTACCGAAGTCAGACTGACTGGCCTGTAATTTCCCAGAACTGCAATAAATAGGCTGGAGATTTAAAGCAATATCTAACATTTACTATCTGACACTCCCAAAAGAAAGACTTCACATATTCTCAGTTCACAATTTCAATGGACTGCAAAATATAATCTTCAAATGTCCATCAAGCAAGTACATCCACTTCTTAAGACTTAAGAAAAACAATATTAAACAATATAAAGTATGTTGTAAACAGCAAGTAGATCCAGTCCTTAAGACTTGAGACAAACAAGAATTTGACTTACCAATAAAGATTAAATCTCTTACCAAAACTGCCTTATTTTCCTTTGTTCATGATGGATACGTGTAACCTGATTCTATAGATAATTCTTCCGTCTAAATGATTAGGCAATTTGCACCTGGAAGGCATGAATGGGCTTTAAGTATCAGGAGATACTTGGCAGCTCTCAAGAGCCGTCTTTATATTAATTTAGATGGAAGAATACCTAGAGAATCAGGTTACACGCATCCATCATAAACAAAGGAAAATAAGGCAGTTTTGGTAAGAGAAGTGGCAAGGTGATCTTGATGTTGATATGTATTGTATACAATTTTACTTTAGAGACATTGCTGTACAATAAGACAGTTTGGAGGCATTTTTGGCTGAGAAGTTCCTGTGGCTGTGCCTCTCTGGGAGTCCCCGTTTGCAGTCCTCATGAAGGCATCGAGAACTCATTGAATAATCTGGAGGATGAGTTGACTGCAGCCTATTTCTTATTGTTTGTCTCAAGTCTTAAGGACTGGATCTACTTGCTGTTTACAACATGCTGTTTACAACATACTTTATAGTGTTTAATATTGTTTTTCTTAAGTCTTAAGAAGTGGATGTACTTGCTTGATGGACATTTGAAGATTATATTTTGCAGTCCATTGACTCATACTCCCTCGCTGCTGTAACACCAGCCTTGTCCCTCCTTTCCGCAGTTTCAGCTTCACTTCCTTAAAGGGGACCAAGCAGTTGAAGCTCCGTGGGGCAGAGAAGACGCTGCTCTCCGTCCTGAGTCGATATTTTCATAAGCCCATAGCCGTCTTAACAACAATCTTTTCGAATCCGATCCGGTAGCTCCAACGTGGCTTCAAAAGTGAAGTGCTTCTCGGGTGTGGGCTATGAGCTGGCCGTTCGCCTCGGTGAGTCGCCACCCACCTGAGCTCGCAAACCGCTGCTCTTGCATAAGCCTCTCTCCAGAGGGCTTACAGGGGCGAAGGGAGGGGGTTCTCTCCCTTTGCCTGTCCCTCCAGGACCCAAAAAGACGGCATTGCTCGGAGGAACTCCTTCGTGCGCTGCCGTTCCCGTCGCGCTGTAACCTCATTTTCAGGGTTTAACCAATTTTATTGATGGCTCTTGTTGAATTATTCTACTGTGCTGCCATGCCATGGTTTTGTTCTGCTGCCATACTGACTTTCTATGGATCTTATCGATAGACTGATCGAA
>NW_015175971.1:2146252-2198752 GCF_001447785.1 Gekko japonicus | reverse complement strand
ACTAAAATTAAACACCATCCACTTATACAATTAATATGATGTGTGTACACACACACACACACCCCTTCTTCATACAGAGCTCATGTCTCTATCTAACCTTCTTAGTACATTACTACTATTTACTCCAACCCACTATTTCATGTACTGTTGAGAATCACAAGCTTGGTCTTTGGGTTTAATTTTAGTCCAGTATTCTGTGAACAGAGACCATACTTGGACAAATAATGACTGCTCTTTTATAGTGCCTTCCCTTAAATGCTTAGACTGGAATGCTTTTGTAGTGGGGATGCACACCCATAGCCGAGAGTGGACATGACAGAAGAGTAACCTCGCTCACCTTGCACAGCGTTCTATCCCCAACAGCGGTTGGCCAGATACCCCTCTGCAATCAACAGGCAGGATGCGGACCACCACCCTCCCTCCTGTGGCTTATCCCAAGCATCTGATATTCAGAGGTAAAGTGCCATTGAACATGGAAGCTTCATTTAGCCACCATGCCTAACAATCTTCCACAGACCTATCTTGCATGAATGCATTTAACCTTTTTTTTAAGCCATGTAAACTAGCTGCTATCACTACACCTTGTGGCGGTGAATTCCACATTCTGCACACAGATACTTCCTCTCGTTAGCCCTGAACTAATTGTCAATGCATATCACTGAGCAATCCTGAGTTCTAGTGTTGCCAAAAAAAGAAAATTGTCTCTATCAATTCTCCCCATGCTGCTGGTAATTATATAAATATTTATCATGCTCCCTCCTTCCTCTTTTAATAGCCTTGTCTTCCAAAATTAAGACATCTTGCTGAATGCTTTAGCTTTTCCTCCTAGGGAAGGTATGACAACCTCTTAACCATTTCAACTCTGCATTCTTATCAATGGGACAACCGGCACTCTCAACAGGATCAAGACTTGGACAATTTTCTGTTGTTGGTGATATAAGCTTATTCGAGCCCGTTAATAGTTAAAAATAGGTAGGGATTTAAAAACAACAACACACCATTGGTGTCTATTCATAAATCTTTATACATATACACACAAACATATATATATATTTAATTCAATCTGGTGCTAGCCTCAGAGAGGCTAGCATTGCAATTTGATTACCGCAACCATACTTTTTAACTGCTGTCAAAAGAGACAGTGTCTTGTATAAACAGCTGCCGGAACACATGCCTGCTTTCCAAAGCTCCAGCTTTAAATCATACAATGGTGATGAGTCTTTATCTGACACTAATACTTTTTAACTTCATCAGGACAATTAAAATGAATTGCAGCTAAATGCTCACACAAGAAACCCTTGTTGCATAGTAACATGCTTTGTATATCATAGGCAGGAGGAGAAAACAAGAAGGGGAGAGGGAACTTGTCAAACGTAGTTTTACCTAGAGGAGTGTAGAATTTGATGGCAGAGGAGGGAGAGAAACAAAGTCCTTAAGAGGAAAGGCTAAAAAAATTGCCGTTTTCCAGTTTAAAGAAAATCAGAATAAGGAGGTAGACAAGGGGCAGAGAAATTGGACAGAAAGTTCGCTCCCAAAATGTTAGAATTTGATGCGCAGTAAATTCAAGCTGGACAAAAAGACTATGACCGATTTCCCACAAGCAGCTGCACCGCCCTGGTTCTTCCCTTTACCCTGATTGTGTTTGTCAATTTCCCACTACTTGCTGTGCAGCTGCATTTTGACCCACAGCATACCCCGATTTCCCCCATACCTTCTAGATCCTTGTTTTTTGAGATCGAGAAGATGCAAGGAAAATACTAATTAGCTACTTTTTGTATACAGAGCACTTTTAGGAGATGAGCCATCGTCCTCGCAAGTAAATAAGGCAGCTTTTCAGCACCCCCATACACCCAGCCTCAGCAGCTGAGCACAGCCACAATCTGTCTCTTGCTCTTTGTTTCCTCTCTTTCCCCCATCCCACCTCTGAGGATCTCAAGGATGCACACCAGACTTCCCCCTCCACCACCCCATCCCCACCACCACCCCAACCCTGTGAGGTGGGCCAGGTTGAGTGACTGGCCCCAGGTGACCTAGATGACAGAGTCCTGGTCCAGGAGGGGGTAGGTCTGAACCTGGCTCTTCCAGATCCCCTCACCCCCAGCTCTCATCCCTCCTGCATTCCCCACAGAAGCGGTTGGCCTGAGGGAAGGCCTGACTGAGACTGTTTCTGAAACCTCCAGGGGCACTTTTTGTACCCTCCCGTGACCCTCAGAGCAGCACACAGAAGACAGCCCAGATGCCTTCACATGCTGGCCCTCCTCATCTCTTCCCCACTGGCCCTGTTTGTTTGCCAGCTAACTGCCACTCTGTATGCCCACTCTTACCAACCTTCCTCACGGTCGTCATTTGAAAAAATGTGAAGCCAGCGGGTGCCGCAGTGGCAGTATCGGCTGCTTGGCTCTGCCTCCCCCCCCCATGTAGTGGCTTCTCCAGTCCTTGCCGAGCTGCAGTCAGAGAAGGCGGTAGGGAAAAAACGCCATAGGCCCTGGTCACACGGCAAAGTTGCCGCGGGAGAGGCACGGGAGTCCCGCGGATTTTCCAGGTGCAATCTCACCCCAACATCTGGGAAGCACAGTGCTCCCGTGGCGAACCCGTGGCTCCCCACCAAAGGTGCGGAGTTAAAAACTAGTACCTATGAGGCCAAGGGCGGGCGTCTAATCGCGTTCCCGATGGACTTACGTGGCATCCGGCGCCCACCACTGTTCACCTCCGCAGGTTGTGCAACAGCGCCCAATAGTGCATGCGCACAAAGAGCGATTGCCAGTGCGATCGCGCGGCTTGGCTTCTGTGCCGCGCTGCAGGATACCCTTCTGATCGGCATTTCCCCCAAACCACGGGACCTCGACCGGGACGTGTGCTCGAGCAGCCACGGGTTAGTTTCCTCTAGGGCATTTAGCCATGCCTCCCCCCCGCGATATCCGGCCTGTGTGACCGGGGCCATACTTCCTCTTTCTTTGCCTGCACTTCCATTCCCCCCCCACTAGTTTAACTTAGCCTCTTAGCCCCACCCCCTTGCTATTTCCTTTCTATTTCATGACAGCTTCAACCACACACACACCTCATCACATGCACCTGCCCGCACCCCCAAAGCAGCTTTCTGTCTTTCCTCCCTCATACCAGTTGCTCACAGGCCAGGAAATAGCCCTGGACTGGCCAGATCTGGCCCCGGGCCTTATGTCTGACACCTCTGTTATATGCTGTCTAGATAGTAGCGTGTAGAGGAATAGTTTTATTTGCCAGGCAAGAAGTTGCTAGCCAAGAGGTCCAGAACCTCCAAGAGAGGGGGTCCATTTGAACTTAAATGGAACCATATAACTCAATATCAACAAAGGTCAGAATAGGTGTTAAACTAGCTCTAAGGAGAAAGGCTGAAGGAGCTAGAGAGCGTCCAGCTTGAGAGGACTCATCTCTGTGGGATGATATGTTAACTGATCTAGGTTACCTAAATAGGAACGAGTTAGAACTTGAAAGAGAGAGAGCACCAGGAAATGTTGTCTATTTAAGGTGACCAATGGGCCATAAAAGGAAAATATGCATGCTAAAGAAGTTTGGAGAATGGAATGAAATATTAAATGACATCATATAGTTGGCATTTCAGGAATCTGTTGGGATGGGGGAGCGGAATCAGTGGGATATGACTATTTCAGGAAATATTAGCTAGTTAGAAAAGGCATGGAAGGATATTAGTGGTAGGGCATCTTTATATATTACTAAGAATAAGGTCCATTGTGGAAATCAATACAACGAGCTCTAGAAACAGGCTTTGGGAGGATGCCCTGGCCTTGGGCACTCAGCGTCAATTTGCTGTGGCAACCTCAGCAGGGTATAATAACACCATTTTCTCCAGAGGAACTGATCCCTGCTACCTGAGTGATCTCCAGACCTCCCCTGGAGATTGGCAACAATGGTTCCCCAGGAGGAAATGGCTGGTTTGGAGGGTGGAGTCTATGGCATTATACCTGTCTGAGGTTCCACCCCTCCTCAAACCTCACCTTCTCCAGGCTCCATCCCTCAAATCTCCAGGAACTTCCCAACTTGGAGCTGGCAACCCTAGTCAGGACTGGCCCCAAGGAGTTCCCCACAAAGGCCTGGAAAGGGCTTCATTCCTTTGTCTTTTTACTGATAGAACCAAGCTTGGTTGCCTAGCAACAGCCACTGAGGGAAAAATTAGTCCCACAGGAGCCAAGCAGGAGAAGCGCCTTCATCGGGAGAGACAGCCGTTTGGCAGTTATTCTGACAGGGAACAGTGGCTGAGGTGGCAGTGGGCGGGGAAGAGGAGCAGACCAAGCACCCAGCCAATGGCACACAATTACTCTTGAGTGGCAGTTGATGAGCCAATGGCTGATGGAGCACACAGCACAGCCAATGGGAGAGCTGGAAATGGCCAATACGTAAGGGAATTAATATTAAAGATTGAGTCCAATACCCTTGATCCTGAGTGGTACTCAGGACCAGGTACAAGATATAAATGCCATTGCACTAACTGAGAACAGTGACCACAATGCTACTAAGCTCAACATTTATGTGAATGGAAGAGGAAACTTCAAAAATGAGGGGATAAGTCAACGAAGAGTTACATAATGTCAGTTCCCATTAGAATGCCCGGGACATTATTTAAATCCACAATGGAAGCTCAGATAGAATTTATGCTGCAGATTAGGTACTATCAAATCTGGGAAGATGCCAGCACGGTTTAATTAGGAAGATCAAATAAGCCATAAAAAGCAGGACAGATTTCCATCCACACAAGTCATCTCACCTGGGTTCAATGCTTTTGGGAAGCAGGTTTTTTTCCTGCTTCCCCACAACATTGTGGTGTATTTGTGCACCTCCTGAGATTACCCATCTTTTCTCTGATCTTTCTCAAACCTGCTTTGCTCTGAAATTTTGGGAAAGATTGCAGTAAAGCCTAGATGGCTGCCGTGTGAGTGGAAAAATTTGGATCTTCCCACATTTGGCAGCTATTTTCCCCGACCCTGTTCTTGTGGCAGCCATTCCCCCCACCGTCATGGGGGGGTTAATTTAAAAATAAAATCAGTGCAAGAATATTGTTATATCTATAAAACTACCATAACAATCGGTACAACAGGTTCTGTGAATTCTCAGCTTTCATGTTTTAAAAAGAAATAACTCTCTGGCCTCTTCCCTTGCAGAGATATAGGAGGAAAGGCATATCTTTGTAACAGAAGAGGCTAGAGACTCTTTAAAAAAAAAATGAAAGCTAGGAATTCACAGAACTTGTTATACCTATTGTTTAGGGTTGCCAGGTCTCTTACGTCGTTGCAGTGGGGGGACAAGCTCCCGGTTCGAGACATGCATACGCTGTGATTACGTCACCCAGAAGCGACATCATCATGCTAGGCATGTCACTGGGATGCTCTAGCATTCGGCCTGAAAAACTATGATACCATAGAGTTTTCAGGCTGAATGCTAGAGTGTCCCCCCAGCGACATACCCAGTGCGATGTCACCTCTGGGTGACGTCATCACGCTGGGCACATCGACCTGATTTGGCCACTTTGGGGGCAGGGTTTCCCCTGCCATCCAAATCCGGACTGCAGGTCAGGGACCCCTAGAGCGGGCAGACCCCTGCCCCCCACCGGGATCTGGCAGCCTTTCTATTGTTACAATGGTATACTGATATAACGATATTCTAGTGCTGTTTGCAAAAGCTCTAGTGGCTTGAAGGATGGTGGTGGCTGTTGGCAGACTGGCACAGGGAACCTGCAGGGAAACTAACCACAAGGAAGCCCTATTGCCGCTGTGTTTTATCTGCAGCTGCATCAATAATGGGGAAACTACACAAACCCCTCCCCATGTAGAAGCCACCCTGTACTAATTATATTGAGAATAGAATTTGCCTTTTTCATCACTGCTGCAAAGACAAATTCTGTTCTCAGGATACTGGTAAAGGGACCCAAAACCAAACAGCCAATATTGTAATGCCTATGTGTGGTTATATTTGGAACAGTTTTTACAGTTCTGGTCACTGTATCTCAAAAATGACATATGTGCTGGAAAAAGTGCAGAAAAGGGCAACCAAAACGATCAAGGAGCTGGAGCACCTTCCCAATTAGCAAAGGTTGCATTTAGGGCTTTTCAGTTTAAGAAAAAAACAAGGGGAACATGACAGAGGTTTATAAAATTATATACGGGATGGAAAGAGAGACCTTTTTCTGCCTTGACCATAACACTAGCACTCGCAGGCACCCAGTGAAGTTTATGAGTGGTAGATTCAAAACACACGTTACTCAAAGAGTAACTTGTGGAACACACTGCCACAGGATACAGTGATACCCATTGATCTCATTTCCTTTAAAAGGAGATCAGAAAAATTCATGAAGGGCAGGGTCATCAATGGCTATTAGCCACAATAATTACATGGAACCTCCATGTTAAGAGGCAGTGATTATTTGAATGCCAGTGCTGGGGTGGGGGAAATAATAGGAGGAGGCTTTGGCCTCCATGTTCTGCTTGTAAACCTTCCCAAAGCATTTGATTGGCCACTCGGTGGAACTAGATACTGAATTAAATGTACTATTGGTTTGATCTAGCATGGCTACTCTTATGTTCTTCAATAGCATTGCAGGGTTGGATAATCTTCATGGGGAATAGGGTTGCCAGCCTCCAGGTGGGGCCTGGAGATCTCCCGCTTTTACAACTGATCTCCAGCTAACAGAGAACAGCTCCCTTAGAGAAAATGGCTGCTTTAGAGGGTGGACTCTATGGCATTGTACCATGCTGAGGCCCCTCCCCTCCCCCGCCCACTCCTGGATCCACCTCCAAAGTCTCCAGGTATTTTCCCACCTAGACCTGGCAACCCTGATGGAGAATGTGGGGATATAGGTTAAAAACCATCTCCCTGATCTGATTTGGGGCCCCTATTACCGTGCAGCTGCTATAAGTTTGTCTTTCTTTTCTTTTTAAAAAAGGGCCTCCCATATCACATATTGCTTGGTATTTTTGGAGGAGTGTATTTATTCCCCCTTGGAAGTACTGCTGATATTGTTTGAAATGTTAGTTGCTGCTTTTAAAATATTTTATGGCTTTAATGTTCGAGATATTTTCTTCTGTAGACTGCTGGGTTCCTTTGGAGAAGGAAAGGTGGAATATAAATATTTTAATAAGAACATAATAAAACCATGTCAGACTTTGATATATGCACCATGACTATACTGTAAATCAGTGGATACTCTTCAGGATGTGGTAGAAAAAGAAGTAATAAGAGGTTTTCCAGTTTTAGTGCAGAGGCTGAGGTTAAAAAGAAAGCATTGTGGTTATTTTAATTCAATGGTTTCAAAACCATTTCCCCCTCTCATAATATAGAATTTTTCTTTACAGAAGTATAGCACTGGAAATCAACATTGTCATATCATAAGTATGTAGACCATTTGCCTCCTCCAGGACCTTAGTACTGAGAGAATGCTTGGCATTTCATTGCATTAATGGTAATTGGGTTAAAATTAAACATAATTTTGGTGCTTCCTAGAATTACCTTTTACTTTGACTCTGAAACAAACTGATAACCAATTAAACTGTTTCAGAACTAAGAAATTATGTACCCTCCTCCATTCAATAACAAGACAGCCCCAAATTTCACTTTCCCTAAACCTTTGGACACCCCCCCCACACACACACCTGATAACCCAGCATCAATAATCTAATCTAGGGATAAGGTTCACAGAGGATCAAGACCTGCCTGCTTTAACTCCAGCATGTGATGCTTGCCGCTTCTCCGAAAGAGAAAAACATGATGGTTAGCAAAAAGACACAACAGCTACCATGTTCTGAGACAGGGGAGTTGTAAGAAGGGGCAGATAACTTTAGTGCCCACCTACATTCAGTTCTCCGACAGGGTCATGCTTGGGCTCCAGCCTGCCTCTACGGCACAGTTAGCCTAGTGATTAAACTAGACCAACCAGCAAGGCTGATTTAGAGCAGATATCCAACCCAAATGCTAAGTAGCAGGCCTCAGCCTGAAATATTTTAATTAGCTCTCTATCTAGCATAATTCATTTTTTTTTAAAAAAATCAATGAGTGGCGCATGCCAATGCTCAGGTTTGCAACTCTCACTCTACTGAAGTAATTGATCCCTCTGTGGTGCACTCCACCTCCCTCCCCATCTCTCCTTCCCTCCCCAGCAAACCCCACTGATCTTTGAAGACAAAAGACTAGGTAGCAGAACTACCTTGGCTTCGGTATAATGGGTAGGGGACAGAAAAAGAGAAACACTTCCTAATGCCAGGTGGGACCACTTATGTGCAGTTTGACAGGGCTGACCCTAAGGCCAGTTGCTGTAGATAGAGGGGAAAGTATGGAGCCCAATCTCAAACTTTCTATCTGGAGTAAAACACCGATTAAGGTTCTTTCATTTTCTACTTATGCTGTGTGATATCCCTAAGGCACGCAGCCCAGCAGGTTCCTTCAGCTTGCCTGAAAAACTGATACCAGCACAGGTGAATGCAGAGATATATTCTGCTTTAGCAATTCTATTTGCAGACAGACATGCAACAGAACGTCACTATTTGGCAGAGTTGGGAGCTTACTCAGGGCCAACCGGGCAGTCTGCAGCTGGGCTAGGATTCTAGCATGTGTGTACCCAATGCAACTTGCATTTTACATGATTCTGACAGCAAGATAGGGTTGCCAGGTCCTCTTCGCTCACTGGTGGGAGGGAACTCTCTGGGAGGGTGGGGGCGGGGCGATGTCACCATGCACAACTCCTCCGGTGTGATGATGTCACACAGAAGTGACATCATCACACCGGGACGTTGCACCAGGTAGTGGATGATGGGGGCAGGCCTTCTCCCACCAGCCAGCTGGCCAGTGGCGGGCAGGAGCCCACCAAATCAGGGGATCCCTCGCTCCCACCTAGGGGCTGGCAACCCTACTGCAAGAGGAAGCCTTTTTTCACCACAGTAGAAAAAGAACAGCTCACTGTTGCCTATCGGTGTTTTGGCTGATTGTAAAATTGAGTTCTGGATGTGTATTTACTTGTTCATTTATTTGGGATACTTCTGTGCTGCTTCTCTAGGGGACTTGCTTGAGGCAGGTTAGAAATAATAAAAAATTATCTGAAAACAGGTATTTATTGAGGTCGAGTCATGTCCTGTGTTATAAAGAAAATAGGTATATGTGGGGAAATAATTTTCAGACTTTACTACTTTGCCCCCCCAAAACAAACAGGCACTGGCAATACCACAGCCTGTAGACTCACTTTCACCCTTCCTAAATAAGCTTCAGCTTTCTATGCAATGTGTCTATACCTTAAGAATTCAGTATTGCACAGTACCTTTGTAAAAGGTGATCCTCAGATAATCAAATTTCAGATTTCTATGCGTTATGGAAGTATCTTACCTGTGCATCAGAAATAACATATTATTATTAATTCTGATACGCCCATTTAAGTTAGAAATGTTTCATTATGTGAAGTTCAAATTAAGGCCTTTCATTTTTTGCACACTGGGTTTTTAATCTCAAACAAACATCTCAGAGATGCGTTTTATATATCAGTTATGGTGCAGTATGTTTCCTTTCTCCATTCGTTATCTGGTATAGGATTTTTCTTTCAGGAAAGCTATTTAATATCTGCGATTGGGGGGGGGGAGCATTTGTTCATAATTATCCAGACGTAGAGTGGAATGAAGCTGGTACAAGAGCAGCATGCGAAAAATGTATTTAAGGTCTATCATCCCAAAATGCTGCTAAAAGCTATTAACCAGTACGTGTTAATTGCCACAGCATTCATATTAATTTTCACTTCAGGCCCGACATTGTGGAATATTTCCCTTGATACGTTTTAAACAAAGTTTAATTTAAGGAACTGCTTCTATCAACACTTATGAAAATTAACAGCCAAGCAATTAGTACTCATGAATTATCCCTTCCCCCAGCTTCATTGTTAAAAAACAGTTGCTAACAAAGAAATTATTGTGTGTTTTTTTTAAAAACAACAGGTCTGAGGACATGGGTATCTAAAAACCACGTTCTCTCTCACTCCTACCCCCAGATCCAAATTCTTCAAAGCTGTTCTTCGGAATCAAGCCCGCAGGACTTTATATTCATCATCGGATGTTTGCAAGTCAGCTTTATCTTCTTATATTATTAATTATATCTACCCAGCCATAGCCATTTGGGTTAGGATGCCAAACATACTGGGAAAACCATGATTTCACCTTGCCCACCCCCCGCCAAGGGATGTTTGTCACCTTGCAAGAAAGGAGTTGGAGAAACAGCTTTAAACATCAGTGCAGATGTCATTTAATCACAGCTAACACAAACTGTGGTTTTATATCTTGGTATGTGGCCAATCCCTATTCAGATGTTAAATATTCAGATGTAATGCTTTCCGTGTTTAAGCATAATGCACACATAAGCCCTGATTGTGGCAAATACTAAGGTGTGGAGGGCCTGTGGAAGGAGGCAACCATATAAGGTGTAAGATAACCTTCATCTATTTTCACAAAATAGGTGCCAACCAGCATCGCCATCTATTAGGGAACATTTGTGTCATTGCCACATTCCAGAAAGATAGCATGTAGACACCAAGATGCAACACTTCGCTGTGGGTTTGTCCCTTTAACCCCCCCTCCCACAAAACTATACATGTTTTGTACCAGTAAAAACATCTTAACCAAAAATGATGTTATTTTACTTAAGAACCCAGCTGATTAGAATTAGTGGGTAAGTTTGCACACAAAGCTAGCAAAGAAAATCCCAGAGAAACACGAAGTATGGTTTTCTCTATTGAGCTGAGAGAGGAAACTTTTAAATAATGATTTAATTTTTTAAAAAAGAAAAAGAATCAAAGCCTCAGTTCCAATATAAAAGAGGATTTCGAGAGTCACCCCAGCCTCTAGAGTAAATACATAATTAAGTAGGGTTTTTTAAAGCATGCTTAATTAGGCCCCAAAGCCCCCCTTAATAGACTCCCCCATCTCTCCCCAATTAGGCACCACTTTCCCAAGAGACTCCAGAGGCTCAGTTAATTATGCAAATAAGGCACATACTATTCCCAGGAAAAGAATTATGAATATTTGTGGAAAAACACATCTCTTAGCATGTTCAAAAAACAAAACAAAACAAAAATCCCTGCAAGTTTCAAATTTTTAAAAATACTGAAGAGTCCCGAGAACAGAAACAGAATCAATCAAATATTGGTTCTGGTGCAGACATGACAAAAATGCTAGATGATTCTCATTACCATTACAAGAAAAGAAAAGATGACACAATGCAAATCAAAGCCAGTGTTCATTTGCTATGGTGGGTAATATCTGTAATGATGGCTCAGCTGGGAATGGGTTTGTTATACTTTAAACTCAAGAGCATGCAGAGAAAGCTGCAAGAAAAAGCCCGGCTATTTTAACTGCTGAGGCTGCACTGTCCAGTGCAACCACTAACAAGGCTGCCAGAACCATGATGGCTCTTCCTTTGCTTTCAGAAAATGCTCATTTTGGCATTTTGTGATCAAAGTGCCAGCTGAAATTTCAATTTCAAAATGAGGGCTTTGGGCCCACAAAAGTACCTTTTTTAATACCTAAAGAAGACACTGATGCATTTTGCACATTTCTGTAACTTCAGGCTTTTTGTTGTTGTTCAGTCGCACAGTCGAGTCCAACTCTTCACGACCCCATGGACCAGCTCCCGCCAGGCCCTCCTGTCTTCCGCCGTCCTCTGAAGTTGGCTCAATTTCATGTTCGTTGCATCTATGACACTGTCTAACCATCTCATCCTTTGCCGTCCCCGTCTTCTTTGACCTTCAATCTTTCCCAGCATCAGGGTCTTTTCCAGTGAGTGCTCCCTTCTCATTTGGTGGCCAAAGTATTTGAGCTTCAGTTTCATTATCTGGCCTTCCAGGGAACAGTCAGGGTTGATTTCTTTTAGGATTGACTGATTTGATCTTTTTGCAGTCCAAGGGACTCTCAAGAGTCTCCTCCAGCACCATAGTTCAAAAGCATCTATTCTTCGGCGCTCGGCCTTCCTTATAGTCCAGCTCTCGCAGCCATACATGACTACTGGGAATACCATTGCTTTGACCATGCGGACTTTTGTTGGCAGGGTGATGTCTCTACTTTTTATCATGCTGTTTAGGTTCGCCATCGCTTTCCTCTCAAGGAGCAGGCGTCTTTTAATTTCATGGCTGCTGTCACAGTCTGCGGTGATCTGGGATCCCAGGAACGTGAAGTCTGTCACTACTTCCACGACTTCCCCTTCTATTTGCCAAGGAGTGATGGGGCCGGATGCCATGATCTTAGTTTTTTTGATGTTGAGCTTCAAGCCCACTTTTGCGCTCTCCTCTTTTACCCTGAGCAAGAGGCTCTTGAGGTCCTCTTCACTTTCACTTTCAGGCTACATGACGGTAATGTGCTTTACACGGTAGCTACCCTTGGAATCAAAGTTCAAAACGCAGCTGCCTGTTTGCTGACAAGGACTAGCTGTTTCCATAATGGGATGCCAGTATTCAAACAGCTTCAGTGGCTTCCTTTTTGGCTTCCAGGGTCAGTTCAAGGTGCTAACCTTTAAAGCCCTTCGTGACCTGGGAGCGACAAACTAGAATGGCTGCCAATTATGCTCCACTGGGGATTGCTGGCTGAAGGTCCCTTTCTTAGAATTGCACATTTGGCTGAACTTGGCCCCATGGCTTCTCTGCCCACCCCACCCCCCCACACCTATGAAGCAAACCTCCCTGGGAGATGCAAGAGCTATCCTCCTTATTGGCCCTTCAGGAAGGCAGTAGAAATCATTTCATTTCAGAGGATTTTTTTGTCTGAATTGATTTGTGCCAGGACTGTTGCCATATATAAGGTTTCATACTTTTAAAAATGTTGTTTTTAATTTGATTGATTGCTATCCATCTTGGGCGCACTGGGGAAAGGCGAGATACAAATCTTTTAATAGGTAAATGAGTTAATGGGCATGATCCAGCCCAAGTCTCAGTGATGCTATAGCCACCAGCACTCTCCCTTTATTTTCTATTCAAACCCAGCTTAAAACACATATGTGAAATGTTTGTGAAATGTTTGCCTTAACCAGGGGTCATTTCCTACAGGAGCACACAGGAGCGGAGCTCCGGCAGTAAAGAGCTCAGGGGCCGGGCCCATGCAACAAGCCCCCCCCCCTGCTCCCAGCAGCTCTCAGTCAGAGCAAGAAGCAGCCAGGTAAGTTGCAGAGCCCCCTCCCGGCCCCCCGGCCCCAAACAGTCCAGTGGCACCTTTAAGACCAAGTTTCATTCAGGCACAAGCTCTCCCTCCTCTGCGAGGACAGATCTGTGCGTCCCCCCCCCCCCCCAATAGCTAGCAATCCAAAACAGTCCAGTGGAGCCTGAGCAGTGGGCATTGCCTTCTGACACACTTCCGATGATGTCAGGGTGTGTGGCATATGCAAATAAGTTGTGCTAATGAGTTATGCTAATGAGCTCCTGCACCTCTTTTTTTATGAAATGACCCCTGGCCTTAACTCTTTAAGCTTCATCCCCTTCAAATAACACCAAGGCCACACAGTTGTTAACTTCATTTGCTCCAGCCCAAACCCTTACCTCCTCAACCTCCCTCCCTGTCCTCCTCTCCACACCATTTTGATATAAATTTACAGCTACTTCAGAGAAGCTTTCACAAGTGAGGGGTTACCCATCTTTACTATTCCAATATAGCATACAGGTCTTTGCATCTCCTGAAATGTTCTAAGCAACTGTGATTCCTGTGACTCAGCAACGAACAGTGGAACCAGCACCCTGGTGAGCATTCAAGCATTAGTGGTCCAGGAGATTTGCAGTCAGAACCAGGTGGTGAAGTGTTTTTCACCAACTTGTGTTCATGCTTAGGGAGGTGGTACAGCATGGTGCTATGAGAATTCCATCCTCTCAAGTCAACAGAAGGTACTTTGCACCGAAAAAGTTCCACCATCAATGGAGTGGATCTGAAGGATCCCACCCATTTTTTGCAAAGAACCTGGAGTACTGAGTGATATAAATGACAAATACTATTAGTGCTATCTCCAATATTTTCCACAACTATTTGATGACTGTTTTCTCTCTCTCTCTCTCTCTCTCTCTCTCTCTCTCTCTAGTTGTTGTTGTTGTTATTATGTTATTATAATTAAATTATTTGCCTGACTACATGTTTGTTATGATACATTTGGGGTTTTTTTTATAGCACACAATTTGTTACAAATGCTTTTGAGGCTCCCTTCCTTGGCTGTCATTATTTTCACATGAACTAGCACAACTCCAATACTTGGTAGATTCTGTTACATATCTGACACACACCAAAATTATGAGGTAGAAACTGGATTTTCACCCTAGTCAGCTAGCTGTAATGTTTTATAGACGGGGTTGGGGGGGGGGGAGTCATGAGTTTGTAGGATGAATATATTGTCCACATTTTCTCCAGGTCCCCAAGGAATACAAAACTCTGTCTCTGTTGAAACCGACATGAGATTTCCATAAACTGCAGGACTTGGACCTTGCAGGGATCTAGAAAAAGAGTTGATTTACCCTGCTTGCTCCACAACACTGGTTTCACAGCCTTCTGGCAAGACAGTCTAATGATACAGGATGGCCAAAGTCTACACTGCAGAATGAGAAAGCTATCTCTCTGCATTTGGTATGAAACCCCTGCTTTGTTGAGCCAGAAAACACACATACGCAGTAAGAACGAATTATCCCATTCTAGTAAAAGCAATATTTGCAGATATTAATAGGCAGTTATTTCTGAAAAGAAAAAAAAATCATAAGGCACTATGACTCCACAAGCAACTGTAATACATGTAGGCATTTTATGTACTTTCAAAACTTTGCTAAACATGTCTGTGGTATTAACGCTTCACCGATGGGGGGAAGAATACCTTTGATCTGCCTCAGGGCAAGATGCACTTACATCTAAGTATGAAAACTTCCCACAGGCAAAGGGCTCTGCTTGGTGTCGTTTAAAACCACCCTTTCAGTGCTGCCCAATATGTCATGAAATGCTTGTCACAAATAAATGCATGAAGCTGCCTTATAACAAGGCCAAACTGCTCCATGTAGCTCAGTGTTGCCTGGACTGACTGGCAGCAACATTCCATGATCTCAAGCCGAAAAAGGTCTTTTCCAACACCTGCCACTTGAGAGCTTTTAACTGGAGAGGTCAGGGATTGAACCTGGGACCTTCTCTGTGCAAACTGTACTCTGTCACTGAGACACAGCCTTCAACATGTTCCTGAAACTTTTAGTGATGAAGAAAGGTACAGGAAATAGTGGACATTACTTTGGCTGGTGCTTTGATCAGTAAGGAAGCTGAACAATCAACAATATTTCTGCATGAGTTAAAAACTGACTCCACATCTTTAGAGTTCGTGCAGACATAGCCAGCTCCTCTCAGGGAGGGCGCCACCACAGAAAAGTCTCTGCTTTTAACAAATCAAGCTCTTATGATAGAAATAAAACCTCTGGGGAACTGAGCAGTTTTTGTGAAGAGAGGCACATTTTTAAAATGTCCTATACAACGTCTTCCCAGAGGTTGAACATGATTGCCCTGGTGTGACTGAAAACTTGAACAAATGGCTCACATCACTCGCCATTATAGTATAACAGTAAAGGATGCAGAGTGCAGACTGAGAGTCAGCATTTTAGAACGGGAATGCATTTCAACTGAAAAACACAATGCAAGCTTCCACTTTGGGGTCCTACTGCCTCTTAATATTTTTTTTAAAGAAAGGGCAATGGTCTAACTTACCTTGCCATCAAATTTTGAATATTCATTGAACGGGTTGTTCAGCTGCAGGGGGCACTGCTCCAGCCGGACTGAAAGGATCGACTGCTTCACAGCATGTGGAGGCTTTAATCTGAAGTTCTTCTTCTCAAAAAGCAAGCTCAGCTCCTCGACTGCAGTTTATACATATATATAAAAAGAATATGTTATGATGTGCACGGCATGCTGCCTCCAGACTGGGGAGGGGGGGAGAGTGAGTGTAAGGTTTTGCTCTTTTCTGAGACCATCTTATACGTGGCATCTGTAAAGGCACCTCTCTGTAGTGTTCTGGGGTGACGTGTGTGATGCCCCCTCCTTGACTTCCTTATCATTTCCTACTTATTATCACTGCCACCAAAGGCTCTTGCTTCAGAATTCTTAGTTCAGGGGTGTCAAACATGCGGCCCCGGGGCCAGATCAGGCCCCTGGAGGGCTTCTATCAGGCCCGCAGTAGAACTGGCTGTCTTCTGCTTCTTCCAGTTCTGCTGCTGCGTAATTGTAAGTTTTCAGCTTACAGATACACATCTGAACAGCATACTCAAGATTGCAACAGCACAGACATTATTCAGTGCAAGAGGTGTCAGTTATCAGACACTGTTAAATAAACAAAATATTGCAAGAGTGCTACTGTTTTAAGCATGTTTTTATTTTAAGTAAAAAAAAAACACCTTTGTGTTTGTGTCCTTTATAAAATTTATATCTCTACTACCTGGCATTACATTTTATGACACACATGGCCCGGCCCAACAAGGTCTCATTTATGTCAGATCTGGCCCTCAGAACAAATGAGTTTGACACCCCTGTCTTAGTTGGTCCCAAAGACCAGGATGGCTTAGTTATATTTTGCAGAATGACAGAATGGTCATACGTGGGGGTGGCTCTGAGGTAAAAGGGAATTCTTTACTCTAAATAAAATAGTCTTCGTTTAAATAAAACAGTTTAGTCTTAAACACAAATAAAATTTATTTAGAAGTATAACAGTAAAGGTCATAAGCATAATGGTTTCAGATAGGTACAGTTCTTTTTTCTCTAAAGTTCCTTAAATAGACCTAGCCACAAAGGCTTATTTTCTCACTTGTCACTTAGGCTAATAATTTCCACTAACACAGGTTCCTCACACTCCACACAGCACCTCACTCAATCCCCTTCTCACAAACACAATCCCCTTCTCACAAACAAACTCTCTCCACAAACAAGTCAACTCCACCCACTAGGGCACAGCTACGATCCCATCACAACACACATCAATCAGCCACCCAGCCCCCTTATTCTACAATCTTACTCTGCATTTAACCCACAGGCACATATATATAAAACATATCACAGTGAAGGATTACATATCAAAACATCACAGTGAAGGATCCAGAACACAAGATAAGGGACAGCAGCAGCTAGACATTGACATGTCCCAGGCATAAGTGCAGTGCCCACAGGACTAAGAAGTTAACAACTTAATTGTTGTTGCTTGTTCTGTTGATTGCAAACTCGCTTGCTGGGCTGGAAAAGCACCATATAATTTTTCACAAAAAGTATTTATTTAGAAGGTGTATATGCCACCTCTCGAGGTCAAACGTTATACCATAAAATTAAAAAAGCAACCACCATAAGAATCACCCAGTATTAAAAACAAGCCATAAAACTGTTAAAACAGCATTCAGTGGCCTAAAATGATATATATAGGTCAAACCTCAGTCTAAAAGCAGGCAGTAAAATCAGGGGGGGAAATGGATTTTAGAGGCCTGGATAAAGAAAAACGCCGTGGCTTGCATTTCAAAAGACAGCAATGGGTACAACAAGCAATGAAATGCAACGAAAAAGTGAGGAACAGAGAAAAACCTAAGGGGTGGGGTGGGTAGGAGAGTTCTGCTTACTTTATAAGGACATTTTAAAAAATCAGGATGAATGAATACAGCTTGAAACCTGTAGCGTTTTTGCCTATTAGCAATAAAGGCTCTCTTTTCTGAATCTGGTTGGGTTTGTGTCACATCTGCTCCAGCAGCAAGTTGCCCCCAAAGTCAATCAATCACTGCTGGTGGATCGGCATCCAATCTGCCTGCCCTCAGCTCCCAGCTCTGCTCTTCATCCGCCTGCCTGGATTGGTGCATGTCCCAAAGATTTACATGCTGCCCCTCCTGAGGATTGGAACTGCTGCAGAGGCAGATTGGACGGGGACTTCCAAAGCTGGCATTGTGGGGGGGTGTGTGTGTGGCTTCATTTGTTAGACTGCCAAATTAAAACTTGTCAGGCTGCGACTAAGTCATGTCTTCTGCTTAATTTTTGAGCCAGCAGACCTGCCTGGGTATTGAGATAGAGGAATAGCAGGTGCGGGCACCTGGAAAAAAAAACAGAGATACCCAGTAGGGTTGTGCAAGATACGGGTTAACTCAGAAGAGTACAATTAAATTCTCTCTGCTAACTGTGAGAGCAAATATGCCAACGTCTAGGAACAGGCTTTGTTCCAGCTATTATGCTTATTTTAAAGACAAAAAAAAAATCTCATTTGCAATTATGTTCTTGCCAGCACTGTACAGAGTTCTTTCTTGCGCCTTTTTGGAAAGCATCGTGTCCCCTGGAGTTCCAGGCATGCATTTCATAGGCTTGACCACATGGAGTGAGTGTTTCAATATGTAGTTTTGTTTCTCGGCAAACTCTGGGGAGGTGTCGCTTTATTGTCTCCTCAGCTGGCACAGACCTCGAGAACATCTCTAGATTTTGCCGCCACTGTTTAGCGTGGCATCTGCTTCAGTGGAGTTTTTTTCACTCGAGTTGAAACCTTGTGTAATTCTGCAACCACCTGGGACAACAGCACCGACCAGGGAGGAGAGAAAAGGGCCAAAAGATCTCCAGTATCCTAAATTTAATTGCACTGCCTGCGCCAGGGTTTGCAAACTGGGAGTTCGTTTGCACCCTTCCTGTTAAGTGGGATTCTAAATTATACATCTCTAAAACGAACTGTGGACAATGCTACCTAGGTTTTCCCCATAGCCATGGTTTGCAAACCTGCTTCAAATTATGGGTTGAATGCATTTGGAGAATTTCCACAAGCGCAAGGATAGGGGATTTTTGCCACTCCCTCCCCTGCCACAAAACCTCTGACTCCACCCTCATGCTGTTCCCAGGGATCCCCTGTCCCTCAGGAACAGCATTTGGGAGCAGAAGGGGGGGAAGACAGAAATCTTTTCCTTCCATGGAAATTTTCAGATGGATCCAAGCCCATCTTTTCAAATCTTGAGGAAAACTAATTAGTATTAACTATGGTTGATGCACATGAGGCAACACCATGGTTAAGACTGATGCACATGAGGCAACACCATGGTTAAGGCTACCAAGGGAAGTGAGGGGTGAATTTGCTTGGGAGAAAGGGGGAGAGAGGATACTTGCAAACCCATGGAGTGTGCCTGATTTGCAAATCATGGTTTGCCGGAAGTCAACGTCTATGTCAGCACCAACACAAAGTATTGTGAGGTGGTGCACAAAGAATAAACCAGAGTCAGCCGAGCTGCCTAGTGAGCAATCGGAGGCAGAAATGATGGACAGGAATCAGAGCCAGAACCATTAAGGACCGCTGCTACCCAAGCAAAGTCCCAGGCTAAAACAGAAGACTTTGCCGTCCTTCCTATTCAGGACTAGCCACTAACTAATCCGAATGGATGGAGTTACTCCAGGACATTTTATTGTCTTTGGAATGCTCTGCCCTATTTTCCCAGTGACTCATCACAGAAGAAAGCAATGCGTAGACTGGTGGATTCCCGCTTTTCAACCATCCCCGTCTACACTGCCTTGAGGTCCCTAGAGGAAGGGCAGGATACAAATGGGGGTAATTTTTTTAAAAAGCATTTTATGTAGAGCTATGCATCAATGCATGTATTGTGTGAACAGATGCAAAGCACAAACTGGAGATGAGACTGGATTAAATGTTCAGTGGTACATGGAAAGAGGTTTTTTAAAAAAGCAGACATGTTTTCAGGTGTATTAATAGAAGAATCCAAGATAGTGTGCCCAGAAGGATTAAAGGAACACTGTTTGTAATTCCGCAAGCCCCTTTCTGAAAAAGATATTACAAAGGGCAGACGGTTCTGTGAAGGGCAACTGGAGTGAAATATACAGTGGCTTAAACAGAAGAATGGATTAGGTGGCTCCTGGTTGAGAAAGAGGTGCAAACAAATCTACATACTGAAAAGAGTCCAAGGAGCTTTCGCAGGTTAGGCAAAGGGGAAGAAGAAGCCTGTTGTCTGGACTAGGAAACACTGGGCAAGAGTCGAAGAAATCTGGAAGAGGTTCTGTGAGGCCTGAGGGGGCTTTAGAGGTGAGCTCCGTCATTCAGTACCTTCCTCTCTCTGTGTATGGCAATACATTTTTTGTGGGAGTTTCAGAATCATGAGGTTGGATCCGCTGATGCACCAGCAGAAAGATCCTTGAGCCAGAAGAGACTGCTGCTGCTAGTGGACAGTGGAGTGTATCTGGGGGAGCCAATCCAATTTGAAATATTATAGGAAGTCAGCTGCTCACATAAAGAAAAATAATCAGAAATTTCATGAGGTAGATCTGTGTAAAGGTTACCGAACTGGACTTGGAACTGGGAAACTGAGGTTCGAATTTGCAATTGAAACTCAAAACACACATGGCTGTATCAGTCCCCTGCCATCAGGAACAGTTCTGGCATGGGTAGGGGGAGAGGCATGGAGGGGGCAGCATTTACATCGGGGAATGGCATGGGAGGAAAAGACATATGTACAGAACAAATGGAAAAACACAGAATGTAGCCTTCTGCTTTGGATCCTTCCTGGAAACTGAGCAGTATTTTTGAATACTTTCCGGGAGAAGATAAATGTTGTACTTCTGTCACCAAGCACTGGCTCGTTTTGGGGTAAGGCTGTTCTTTGGGTATGGCGGCCCCCAAGCCATGAAGTGCACTAAAGGTTTAAAAAACTCAAACAAGAAGCCATATTCAGGAATCTCCCATGTTCTATTTAGCTCAGCCCTGATGCATGATATCCACTATCTCTCCACCTAGCCTACTTCACAGGGTTGTTGTAAGCTAAAAATGACGTAACATCACATGCATTGTCCTGAGTTCCTTGGAAAGATGCAGATGCAACAAAATAAAATGAAAATGAGCTAGTGCAAGTCAATTCCATAAACTTAACTCATTCTTTGGAGCCTAGCCATAGTATGGATTTTACAGATTCTGTAAATGTTAAAAATCTAGGCAGCTGAGAAGACACATGAAATCTTGACTGAAATTCCAGCATCCCAGATGAGAGAGAGGTGAACTAAGAGTCCCAGTTTTCCCCATCTTATAGCTTACAGCAACCTCCACTTTTAACCTTTGAACAATGCTTTGAACAGAGTCTAAGCTAACCGATTGTGTGGAATAGGTGTTTCAGGATTGTTAACCTTTGCTGAACCCTTGCCTTGAAAAAACAAAGTAAAGACTAACGCAAAACATCCATTAAAAGTTCTCCTATAATGACACACCCATGTAACTGGCAACATTAAATTGCATTGCACATGCTGGAAATAAATATGGATCGCAAAATGCTTGAAGCAAAAATTAAAACATGAGAAAGTTGGGCTATATTCAGACTTCATGACAAAGCATGGTTTTTGCAACAAACTCTGGTTACTCAGCCTGTAACAAACCCTGGTTTGTGCATAAATCACACTGCCTGCTTCTGCCCACCTCTCTGCCTCCCCAGGGGGGAAGACATTCTTCTTATATTGCTGGCTCTGTGACCAGTAATCCACAAGGGCAGTACTACTCAAAAAGTTATGGAACAAAATTTGAGTACAGTGGCATCTTTAAGACCAACAAAGTTTTTTTATTTTTTATTTTTATTTATTTATTTTTTTATTTATACCAACGGCTCAGGGCGGCTTACATATGGCAAAGCCAGAGTAAAATACAATAAAGCATATAATAAAATACATATTTAAAACACAATAAAACCATCCTATCATACGGTGCTGAGCCTATATTTAATCTTCCAAGATGGGACAACCACCTAAATTTGATGGCCAGCTCTCTCAGCAACGCGGTCTCCTGCTACGTTGTTCTACCAGGCTGGGCCAGTCCCCCTTTAACAGGGCGGTCCTTCAGGTTTAATTCTGGGTATAAGCTTTCATGTGCTTGTTGGTCTTAAAGGTGCCACTGGACTCAAACTTTGTTCTATTGCTGCAGACCAACATGGCTACCCACCTGAATCTATCAACAAATTATGGTTTGTGAATTCAGACATCACAAGTCACATTTACAAGTCACATGCAGAAGGTCCCAGGTTTGGTTCCCAGCATCTCCATTCAAAAAGGTAACCAGGAGCCAATCAAAACAAGCCATGGGCATAAAAACAACTCTAAACAACCATTAAGTAGCCTAAAACAAAACAAAACAAAAACCAGTCCTCAGGCTAGAGGCAGACTGTAAAACACAAAAGTACAAAACTCCTTAGTTAAAAGATTCGGATGAAATAAATCTTTTGGCTTGGAGGCTCAGAGACAATAAAGTAGGCACCAGGTGAACCTCAAGCAAAAGGACATCCCACAGATGATGTGGCACCACTGAAAATGCCCTGTCTGTAGTTCCCAGCTGCCTCACCTCTGAAGATGGAGGTGTAGAGAGTTGGGGTTGGGAGACACAACTGGTGGGCTGGACAGTAAAGGAGCAGGTAGCCTGGCTTTGGTTTAATTGCTGAAGAACCTCTCCCTGTATGCCATAAAGATACTGTATCTTGTAGGATTTTGAACCATATTCCAGAAAGGTGGGCACACTCCGTTCCTACAGGGCATGAGCCAGGCCTGTTGGGTGTCACTTGCTGGGATCACACATGAAGTAACACTATAGAAGACATGGGGGGGGGGAGAGAGCAGATGAAGAGACAAGGGAAGAGGAGGATGCGCAAGCCCAATGCTTTGTGACAAACTGTCAAATCAAGGTCTGGTGCTTATCTGAAATGGCCCACTATGTGCCTGTGTGAACTCAAGATCAATCACTCCTCCCCTGCAAGCTTGTATTTTGGGAGATGATATGTAGAGGCAGGTGAGTAGCACTTCAGGAAAGTCTGGCCACTGTTCTTGATCATCTCATGGTGGAATTCCCCAATAAGTTACCGAGAGACACCAGGGTTCCATGGACCACAGTATGAAAGAGATCTGATGCTGGTTATATGATGGTTGGTGGAGTTTTTGTTTGTGTTTGTTTATTATGTTTGTTTGTTTATCAGTGTTTGGAAAACCCAATAAAAATTAAAAAAAAAAAAGAAAGAAAGAGATCTGATGAAATACCTACAAATTTGAATTTCCCCCTCTATTTTTTTTCTGCCCTGTGTGACTGCAGCAACTGTGGCTGTTTGCTCTTTTTCACATGAAATTTTACAAACCAATGATTTTTTGTAAATGAAAACAACCATTGCAATGTTAAAGCCTGGCAAATCATTAAGAACGGTATTTCTTTTCTTTTCTTTACCTGAATAGGATGTGTTTTTCTCTTTCCACTGCACGTTCTTGCATTTTATCTGATTCTGTCTCTCTTTCCGTAGCCGTTCTAGTCTCTGAGCTTGAAAAGAAATATTATAACGATAAGTTTGTCAATGAAAGTTTACTATAAACAAAGACATAATTAACTACCTTTCTATGAATAAAGATGTTTTATACAGCGAATGTAGGGTGGGGGGGGGAAGAGCCATAAAATTTTAAAGGTGGCACCCCTGAAAAGCAAATACCAACAAAAACATGAAAATGTTCTTGATTTATAATTGAAATTAGAGGATATAAAACATTAATAGAGATCATAAAGATAGTATTAACATGGAAGAGAATAATAAAATGTGAAAACTTCTGTGATTAATATGACATTTCATTATATAAATCATTAATAACGGTCTTGAAGGAATTTTAATGCACAAATGAACTGAAGTGAATATTACATTACAGGAATAAAATTACTGTTATGAATTACTCTCCCCGTTTCAAAAATTAAAGATAAATGAACTCAGACTAGACTATTAAAGTTTTAAATATAAAATCCTTTATCTAAAAAAATCGTGAAAATTATAAAATGTCAACGCTATATAAATTAGCATCGCTTTTTCTTCGGTGTGCCGAAACAGTTTATAGGTAGTAAAAATAAATGATTTGTATCTTCACAAACATTAGTCAAATCTTTAAAAATGAACAGCATTTTCTCTTTACATATCTTTCGACTCTACATCCTCGAACAGGACACGCTCACATAGGTGAAATATTGGCATCCGAGAGGCTGGATCTCCTCTGGCTCCTTAAATTCTCCCTATGTTTTGATGTCAGATTTATTTTGGGAGACAAAAAAAAAGTCAATTTAATAATCTGGTAAGGAAGACTGCCTTAAAAGGCACAGGCTGCTGGAAACTAGCATGGCAGCTATGATGACTAAAAGGTAGCAGGAGAATGAAACGGTTGGGGGAAATTAAATTTATATTTTTGTGTGTAAACGAAAGAGAGACTTATCAACCAACTAAGCAATCTTAAGCGAGAAATGAGATCCTAAGCACATATACAAAGAACCCAAGACCACCTGAAATCAGAGACACTTATGACTGAATAAATGTGCTTAAGAAACGTGCTTAAGAAAGGCTCTTTTAAGATACTGTAACAGGAAGAGAATTACTGGATGTAAAGGCAGACAGTGGGACTCCTGTGCGTTTAATTGCTGCACAGCAGAGGGGGGTTCAGGAGGTGCACCTCTTTCTCATCCCTACCTGGCAAACTGCAACTCCTGAATTTCCCTTTTCTATGCAAATGTTAAAGGATGCAGGAACCCTATGGTCTGACCTGTGCATCTGCTCATCCTGCAGAGAAAGGGAATAAAGTGGATGCATGGAGGGGGGGAAGCAAGTCCCCATCTTGCAAACTGGCTCTCTGACCCAAAAAGGCTGCTCTGAAATACCATACAAACAATATTAAAATTACTTTTCCATCTTGAGCAAAAAGGACTGAGTGTGCACTAACAGTACTATTGTTACATCTACCATGGCTCTGTGCTGTAGGAATAACCAAGTTTAAGTTGCACCACAATAAGGTACAGAGTGGGATCAGACATTTGTTGCTACATGAATGAGTCTAGGACTGTGGGGCTCACTTGAGCCATTCTACCTCCTCTCTCCTGTCATAAGACAAGTACTTCAATATTTGCACTGCATCTGAAACGGCCCACTACGATTTGCACTTACCCTGAAAACAAGGATGCTGAACAGCAGCATGAATTTGGAATCCCAATTTCCAGGGCATACGCAAGCCAGTCAACCAGCTTGGATTCAATGGTAAACTATGGTTTGCTACATACAGAGGAATAGCCAATTATGTTGCTGCAGGAGAGGGGAGGTGGGATCATATGAGCGGCCCCAGGCTTATTCATGGAGACCCATCGACAGGCTTTTGTCTTTCTGCTTAGTTGTGGTGAATGGGAGGAGGAGCTGCACTTCCCCCCCCCCCAAGCATCTTTAATGATAGCTTTGGGTTATTTTGTTTTCTTAAAACACTGTTTCCTGTTCATAATTGGGCAAGGTTGCTTATTTCAGCAGAATTTACTTCTGAGCTCTAGGTGGTGTTGTACTACCTCTGAAATGTAGAAATTTAGCTGTCTGTATAACTGATAAGAAAACAGAATCAGGATCCCTTCCCATCTTTTGCTTATTACAAAGACTATAGGGGACACCATGTGTGCATATGATGGAGACTTCGGTGGCAAGGAAACAGTTTCAGGGATATGATGGAGAGTCCAGCAGTAAATCACTGTCCGGATCAGAGTGGGAGGGAGAAAGTGAAAGAGAGGTTTCTCAACCACGACCGAACACAACAAGATCAGAGCCTCAAACACATATTTACAAAAACCAAACGGTTCACCTATTGCTGGTGGGGATGAAGTACAGGTTGCAGAGAACCTTTCCTGAACTCTTCTGCCAAGGTACCTAGAGACTGCTGTGGCTGAAAAGCTGCTCTTTGGGTTGAGGGACCTTTTGGAATGGGGTGGGATGCAGAGGGGTGGGGGGCTCCACAGCACAAAAGAGTAACTGTCAGATATCCTCCCCACCATCACTTGGGTGAGCTTGATGGTGAATGTACCATGGGGTTGTGTGTATGTGTGCGCAGGGTGTCTGTGTTCTGCAGTTTCCCACTTTGTGCTGCACCCTGTGCCATTTCCATGTGTTCCCCCTCCTCCAACAAAGAGCTTTTGGGGTGTGCAAAAGATTGCAGGGGAAAGGAACTCTCTGAATTCACTCCCTTCACACACAGTATCCAAGCCAATATTTTTAGAATTTTCAGGAAGAAAGATGATTACAGCTACACATATGCTTGCTTTTTGTAGGATGGCCATTTGAAACACACATATTGTTAGCCTTCCGAAACTGTAACATACATTCTATCATTGCTATGAGATCCCCCCCCCCCCCGAAGAGACATTACAACCCAAAACTTATTGAAATACAGTAAAATTGCCTGGTTCAAGAAATGTTCCATGTACCCTCATTGTGAGGCTCCCTCCACCCTCAAGACGGTCTTCCTGACATCCACCATCCCACCACTAAAGCGTACAACTTGCCCACCAGCCTCATAATTGAAAAAGGGAGGGGGTTCCAGCACCCAGGTCTTCTTCCTTCCTCAGACTGCCTTCTCCCTCTCCGCCCCTTTTATAAGATTCCCTGGCCCCACCCCCACCTTGACAATCTCTAATCTCCTTTCACCTGCTCCATGTGGGAGACTAAAAAAAAGAAAGAAAGGGAAGCATTTCCTGCCTCTTCCCCCGGCTGCCTGTCACCCTGCCCTGCTCTTGCGCTCTGCTGCTCAGGGCTGCCTTGTAACTTCTGCCATTCTGGCCTTCCCTAGTCTGAGCTCAGCCTTGTCTTCTGACCACGTCTCTCCTCGCCTCTGCCTGGCTCTCTGCCTTATTCTCGGCTGTGTCAGAGTGACCTGGCTGGGTCCCAGAGACCTCACTATCCCGGCCTTCCTCGCATGGGTGAGTCTGGGCTTCCGCTGTCCTCAGCTCTGGCAGCTGAGGCAGGTCAAGATGGGGCCAGGCGTTTACTCCTGACACTCCTGAATTCTTCACTGCTCGTTGCCTTCGGCCTCCTTTCTGCCCCCCCCCCTTCAGCGGTATCGAACTGCCTGCCACTCTCAGGAACAGATATTGCACACTCCACTTGAATTCTACACTCTCAAACACTGTTCCCTCTAAGCTGAGTTAGTGTGAGCTAGCTCACAGTTTTTTAGACTCCGGCTCACAACTTTTTGTCTTAGCTCAGGAAGGATGGCTCCAGCACAAACTAATTTATGCAGTAGCCAAATTGCTCGCTCACAACTTTAATGCCAGAAGCTCACAAAGTAGAATTTTTGCTCACAAGACTCCACGGCTTAGAGGGAACAGTCTCAACATACGCAGTCCTGGGTTGAGTCCCTGATTTCTGAGGCTCCTGGTTCAAGCTCCAGAGATCCTGACGCAATTTCATGACAAGCTCACCTGTGTTCGACCGCCTTCTGATGCCAAAGTCCCAGCTTGAGGTAATGTCGACTGATTGGGAGTATACGTAACCCTGAGACTCGCCGTTGCTGCCCTGCGTTTCTGAGCCACTGTCCCCGTTGGCTGAAGAGGGATGGAATTTCTCCAAGTCGACATCGTGGTCAATCAGGACCATTTCACACATCCCCGTGTCATCACTGGTCACATGCGACTGTCGGATGTGAGCCAGGATAATGGTTGGGTTGTCCAAGAAGGCCATCCTGTTTGGGAGTTCTTCCACCTTCTCCTACTATCTTCTTTGCTCCATGCTGAGCTACACGCATGCCTAAAAATGACAGCATAACACACAGGATGCTTTAAAGAAAATTAAGGAGTATGCCTGCGTATCTTCATGGAGGTCAACTAATGGCTGTTGGCCATCCCCCCTACTTTGAACGTGGTTCTCTCTCTTCTTGCTGCAGACCCTCAGTTTGTCTCTCATGCCATTCCTGAGGGTCATCTGTCCCCAGGAGCAGCATTTCAGGGATAATGGTGGGCGGCTGCTCTGAGGAGGGAGAGGCAGGAATGTTCTGTCCAACTGAAACAAGTGCCTTCCGTGAGTGAAAACTTCACTCTGGATCTAACCCAGTATCTGGTAATCAGATGGTTCCATTTAACATGGAGGTTCGATTTAACTCTCATGGTTATTGTCTTTGTGGTTTGCTGTGTGTGCCTCCAGGCACCTGCCCGGATGCTAGTGGAGACAAACTAGACTGGACAGACCATTTCGACACAATGAATAAAAAAATACATGGCACAGTATTCCTAGTAATATTATTACTGATGGTTGTTTGGCTTCAGCAATGTCTTAACATCCTCTAACCATTGTCTGAGCAGTGTCTCAAATGTGCCTTATAACATCCTGTGTCTTATCAGCAGTGTTATTAACAGTATATTAACAAATATTAAATATCTTACAGTAATGTCTAAATGGTGATTTAATGTTGCCCTTCGTAATTCTTAATTAACTTTTTAATCATGTTCTAACACTGCGCTGAAGCCAATATTGTAATGTTTATTAAGTGTACAGTTTTCTTCTTTATAAGCACTAGTTTATTTTAACAATAAAAATAAAAAGTTAGGACTTAAAAAGGGGGGGATCTAATAATTTAAAAGCGTAATAATTACAACAGATGCACTGTACACCTTTCAAGAAGGGCTCACATGGCAAAACAATCTCAGATCTCTTTAAAACATTGTGTGCTGCCAACAAGCCCAAGAGAAGCTAAAATAAAGGACAAATTGTGAATTGTGAATGTGGCCATTTCAACTAACGTACCATGTATGTCTCTTATGTTTCAATACCAGTGGGAGAAGTCATTAATTTAAATTGGGGGGTGGGGTTCCCCATTCCTTTATGGTTTTGGGGTTTTTTTAGGAACTGGCCATAAGACTGCACACATAATACATTTCGTTTTATGCTTGACTTCTGTTATCTGTTCTGGATCTGAGACTCAGGAGGGTTCTAAAGCAAAAACAAAACAATATTTTGCATGCACGAGCATTGACAACTGGGGAGGGACCATGGTTCAGTGGTACAGCACCTGCTTTTCAGTGCGGAGGGTCTGGGTTCAATGTTGACCTCCTGTTAAAGGATATTAAATAGCAAGCTTTTTCTGCATGGGATTCTGGAGAAGTACTACTGGGCAAACCTAGGCCTGTGCTTTATCGTTTCAGACTGCAGGTGGGAACTTGTGTGACTGAAGGCTCCTACATGATTGCATCTACTCATGCCACAGTGTGTGTGCATCAGCAACAGAGTACCTGCTTTAAGTGCTGAAGGTTCCTGACTGGAATATCCACCTAAAGAGTCTGAGGAACAGCACAAACAAAAAACAAATAAGATTTCTAGGTTCGGGGAAGGACTACAGTCTGATGGTGGAGATTACATGATTTGCATACAGAATGTCCCAGGTTCCATCACTAGCACTTCGAGTAAAAGATGCTAAAAACAGGCTTTTTCAGGTGAAGGCTCTGGAGAGTCACCACCCAGTCAGAGGACAACATATTGAGCTAGATGCAACAATGGTCTGGCTCAGCATATGTCTGGGTTAGAATTCAACTGGATGCACCTGAGGGCCATGGGGACTCTTGGAGCTGCATTATGAAAGTCACTTTGTATGTAGAACATCCTAGATTTAATCTTTGCTACCTTTAGTTGAATGATCTCAGGTAACAGGCATGGAGAACAACGTTTCTCTGCCTGGGACTCTGGGAAGCTACAGTCAAATCAGAGCTGACAATATTGAGCTAGGTCCCCCACATTAAAAAAAAAAAAAAATCCCTGCACAGACAAATAGAAATCTAGGGAAGTGGTTCAAAACTAGCCTTTCCTCTGAGATGCTGGCTTTCTATGTGTAGGGACTTAATTGTTGCACAGAAACAGCACGTGACCCCTCATCTACAGTCTGAAGTGGTACAATCCAAAGTTCAGCTTACCTGCTGATTGTGAGAACTGGGCCTAAAAAGGAAGGTCTAAAGCCAGGTGTATGCACACGCAGGAGAATGAAGTAAAATGGACTGCACCACTCTACACTGTAGGTGAGAAATTCAAGTTTTTAACATTTTCCCATGTAAACAGTGATATAGAGAGGAAAATTTCCCACAAGTGAAAAGTTTTTTTTGGGGGGGGGGATTTCTCCCTCATGTAAGTGTAGTCAGGGCTGTTGTGCTGTAAATCAATCATTTCAGATCAGCTAAATGTGGGATATGATGCATGGGCAAAACCCAGTGCTTGTACATGGTGCATTTGCCTTCTTTTGCTATCATTATTTAAATATTTAATATTTTATTTTAATGCGACTTGGAAAATTTCCCAATTCAGATTTTCCACCCCAAACCCCACATCATTACATGCAAACAATCCCATGCAACAGCAAATCAGCACACTGGGGGAAGGAGCTCTAGTTAGCCTGTTTCCTGTGCTGTTAGTTTTCTACTTAGAGATTTTTTTATATATGGGAGAACATAAGAAGAAGAGGAGAAGAGATTGGATTTATACCCCGCCCTTCACTACCCGAAGGAGTCTCAGAGCGGCTTACAAACTCCTTTCCCTTCCCCTCCCCACAACAGACGCCCTGTGAGGTAGGTGGGGCTGAGGGAGCTCTGACAGAAACGGCTCTTTTTCAAGAACAGCTGTGCCAGAACTATGGCTTGCCCAAGGTCATCCAGCAGGTGCAAGTGGAGGAGTGGGAAATCAAACCCGGTTCTCCCAGATTAGAGTCCGTGCACTTAACCACTACACCAAACTGGCTCTCTACAGTATTCATTGTCTATTCCCGTGTGTTTGTGGTGGTACAATCCACTCAGTATTTCACCACCACATTTCGCCAAGTCTTGCTCTTTTTCCTAAATGCCAGTTGGCTGAGAGGAAGTTCCATGGGAAGTGTACCACTGAACAGAAAGACCCTGGACAGGTTGCTATCCACTGAGCTTCAGCAGTTGTAAGACTTGCCTGGGAGGGGGAGAGTTATTGGAACCCACCCCGCACAGATCTCTGTCCTCCCCCCTCCCAGCTAGTCTAGCACCTGCACTTCTTCTCCAGCCCTCCTCCCAGAAATCTTGATTCTCTCCCACCCCACCACCAATTATCATCCTAAACTGCACTGTTCACACCATCTGCTTCCACCTTCATGACTTCTTGCTGAGAAGCTGGCAAAGAAGCCATAAAAGAGGAAAGAAAGAGCGAAAGAGAGCCAGTGAGAGCAGTGACACACTCAGCAGTATTTCTTCATTCACCTAAGACTCCTCTGGAGGAGGAAAGTGATCCCCAGGCCCTCTGTGCTAATTAGATCTGGGAATGCAGGTGCTGAGATTAAAGCCACTTTCTTTCCTTGAGCCTGAATGAGCATCCAGTCACTGTGAAAGTCCAGTTTCTTTCACTGGGCTATAATTGCTTTAATGTAAAGAGAGAAGGTGAGACTGTTGTCCCAGGGCAAGTCATTAGCAGATGTTTAATGTTTGGCAACAAAGGTCACCCTGGACCTTTAACCACACATGCACACATTTTGAACCCAAGTGTTTTAACATTTGCAGAGCACACCCAGACCAAGAAGCTTCTGAAGACTGAGCCAAACTGGATGCTTTGGTATTAACTAAACAGGAGAGAGGGGAGAAACATGCACATAAAACAAAGTGTGATGCAGAAAGATGCTCAGACAGACATATACATGTGATCACACCCTCACGTGCTTTGGTTCCTTGCCTTTATTAGAGAAATTGTTAGATTGCCCTTCCATTAAAACAGTACCTGGAGAGGCTTACAGGAGGTATAAAATGCAAACACCATGTTTGAATTGGAAAGCAACAACGCAACGACAACAAAAACAAACCAGCAAAAGCAACAATCCTAAATAAAACCATTAAAACATCAACAGGAACAACTGAGTCATATGACAGATAAACCCAGCAGTTAGTGGAAAGGTTTTTTAAAAAACAAAATCCAGAAACATCAGAAGCTAGAGGGGTAACAGAAGAAGGTAAGGGGTTCCAGTGTCCAGCAGAGCTCTCAGCCTCTCACCACAATCAGTGAAACCAAAACAGAAAAGGTACAAATTATGTTAAATGATTCAAGTTTGCACACAGCCCACAGAATCCAGCTTTTCCCGGATGCAGACTTTGATTGCCTGGAAGAGAAAGCTGTAGAACTGGGGTGGCCAAATTTGCTTAACGTTAAGAGCCACATAGAATGAACGTCAGATGTTTGAGAGCAAGACATGAACACATATTACACACGTTTTTATTGAAAGAAAGGTGGAAAGAGAAAGGGGGAAGGGAAGGGAAGGGAGAAAAAGAAAGGAAGGAAGGAAGGAAGGAAAAAAGGAAGGAAGGAAGGAAGAGAAAGAAAGAAGGAAGAGAAAGAAAGAAGAGAAAGAAGGAAGGAAGAGAAAGAAGGAAGGAAAAGAAAGAAAGAAAGAAAGAAAGAAAGAAAGAAAGAAAGAAAGAAAGAAAGACAGAAAGAAAGAAAATAGATGGGGGGAGAGGTGGAAAGAAAGCAACTTTAACGTTAAATGTGTCCTCCAAGCCCCCCCTGCCCCCATGCCGGCTAGCTTGGCTTGGAGAAGGGATTTAAAGAGATAAATGCCTTCTCCAAATCGGATTGGGGGAGGGGCTCTGAGAATGCATTTGCATTTACTGTTCAAACTGTTTATAAAACTTTCAATAAAACATCTTTTTAAAAAAAGAGAGAATGCATTCAAAGTTCAAGTTGCTTTCTGTCTCTGCATTGGCTGGGGAAGGGAAGACCAATTGGGGAGGCATGCCTCTCCTTTGCTTCCCCAGCCACTGTAGCGGGAGCCGCACAATATGTGTGAAAGAGCAGCATGTGGTTCCCGAGCCACAGTCTGGCCACCCCTGCTGTAGAACAATGGTGCAGCACCCCATTTGTACGCAGAAAGTGGTACCAGGAGAAACCCAAACAAAGAATAGTATTTCTAAGTTGGGGGTGGGGGGAGCTCAGCCACAGAGCACATTCTTTCTGTGCAGACCATCCCAGGTTCACTTCCTAGCATCTCTGGTTAAAAATGTGTGGAGGCTGAGACCCGGGAGAACCGCTATTCCTTGGAGGAGAAAATATTAAGTTGGATAAACCAATGGTCTCAGTAGGAGGCAGGCCTAGTGTTCAACAGGTTACACTAGAGGGTCATGGGGGATCAAAAAGGTGCATCACACTAAAATTGCTTTGCATGTAAAATGTCCAAGATTCAATCTCTGGCATGTCTATAAGGGTCTTAAGCATAGGGTTTTTCACTGCATGTGACCCTGGAAAGCCAGTAGGAGCCGAGTGGTGGTGGTAGGGAACCAATGGAACCAATGGACTGGTGGCTTAGTTAAAAGCAGTTTCAGACATCCATTACTGCTTTACTTTCACAGATTCCACAGAAGCCATACTTATAATACACTCTTGTTCTCTATTTCTATGGCCCCTGCCCAAATCCACAAAAGGCACAAGGGAGAGCCTGTGGCTCAGTGGTAGAGCATCTGCTTGGCACGCAGGAGGTCCTAGGTACAATCCTCAGCACCTCCAATTAAAAGAGCCTGGCAGTAGGTGATGAAAAAGACCACTGCCTGAGACACTGTAGAGCCGCTGCCAGCCTGAGTAGACAACACTGACTTCAGTGGGCCAAGGGTCTGACTCAGTGAAAGGCAGATTCATGTGATCACAGAAACAGAAGGGGCTAAGATGTACATTTTACTAAAGAAATAGTGAGTAGCTTATAAATTGAGCCATGATGTAAAAATGAAAGCCATGGAGAAGAAAGGGGGGGGGGAGCAGCGAGCAGGCTTGTCTCGGGAACTGCAAAGCCACACACCATTTCCCTCTAAATATGCCTAAATCCCCTTGGGACCCAACTGCTTGGCGAACCCCTGCTAGGGCCCGATAGACTTGGCGGCGAGGCATCATGAATATTTGTATTAAGTGGATGAAAGCTATCGAAAGCACCTTATTTCAAGGGTGACAAACCTGCTCTACAGACACAGACGGCAAAGCCGCCCGGGTATGAACGCCGGATTGGATTTTTACAGACTGATGGGCTCAGTCTCAGACCTCGCCTCGCTATCTCTCCCCAAATCGGAACACTATCAACACGCTGGCTGGAATGAGGGCTGTCAGCCAATTAACAGCTTGTTTTCTTTTTTTATAACGGATGCCTTCTCACCAATTGATTAACCAATCAGGTAGACAGAAACATTCTGACTGCAAAACCTCACGATTAAAGGGTTTGGGTTTCCCCCCCCTCCTCAGTATAGTGCAGTGGCATAAGCTGAGATCTGGAAGGTCTTGGGTTCAAATCTCAACTCACTAAGTAGCCTTATGCAAGCCTGTCAACCCATCTCCCCCCTCGAAACCATCGGGGGAAGTAAACAAACCCAAATAACTTCTAGGAGAATGATTCAGGTGGGTAGCTGTGTTGGTCTGAAGCAAGAGAACAAAATTTGAGTCCAGTGGCACCTTTAAGACCAACAAAGTTTAACTCTGGGTATAAGTTTTTGTGTGCATGAACACTGAAACAGACTTCGCCAACCATTACATACAGGTGCGGGGGGGAGGGGGTTAGTTGCCCGGAAGGGTTAATTAGAGTAAAGATGCATAAATAACTGAACAATAAGTATAGCTAAGATTGGATTAAAGCAGTCAGTAAGACCTGTCACGGTAGAGCCAGGGAGGCAGGCAGACAGGGGGAGTCACAATACAAGTCCAAAGGTCAGCCGGGAGAGCAGTCAGCAGAGCATTAAACAAGTCCCAAAACACCAGACAAAGCCGTAGTCAAACGTTACCAGAGACCAGAGTACAGGGAGCAAAGCCGAGAGCGTGATCAGGGTCAAAGCTGGAAGTTAGGAGCCAGAGCAGTCCAAACACAAGCCGAGTCCAAAAAGCCACAGAGTCAAACAGGAATCAAGGTGCAGAGCTTCTGGTTCTACGAACGAGGTTGTCAGCACAAATTGCTCATGGCCAGAGGCCCTACTAAATAGTGCTCTGGCCCATTAACTCATGAGCACCTTTGTGCGAGGTCCTGGCTGCTGTTAAAACTCAGGGCTCAAGGATCTCCACCCTCTTGAACGTGCTTCTTTTCGTCGGCTAGCCAGCTCCTGACGTCTCTGATCCCTAAGCCTACTTACAGGTGGGGAAGATGCAGGTAGTGAGGTGCTTATGGCCTGCTCAATCCCAGGTACAAACCGTCCTGTAGTTGACTCAGATTGCTGTGTATCCTCCTCAGTACTTACAGTAGGTGCAGATCCTGATGCTTCTTCAGCTCTTAAAGGCACTGAATCCTCCCCTCTTAGGCTGTCAGAAGCTGGCTCTGGGGCTGAGTCAAGGGCAGGCATGACAAGACCTATGAATAGCATAGTCACCACCTTATACCGGAAACCTACGTACAAACATATTCACATGTCTCCAGCTACCATCCTAAACATACCAAACAATCCATTGTATATAGCCAGGCTCTACCCTACGGCCACGTTTGTTCCAGTCCTACAAACAGAGATTCTCACCTGGGGGATCTACAACAAACTAACCCCTCCATCTATATGGAATGGTTGGCGAAGTCTGTTTTAATGTGTCTGAAAAAGTGTCCATGCACATGAAAGCTTATGCCCAGAATTAAACTTTGTTGGTCTTAAAGGTGCCACCGGACTCAAACCTTGTTCTAGGAGAATGTGCTAAGGAAACGTAAAACCCCTTCAGACTCTAAGGGCAGCAGCAAAGCAATTGGGGCATATTGTCCCAGGAAGCACAGGAACAGGGAAGCCGCCTGGGCTATCTTGTCTCAGTCAAGATTGCTCTGATAGGCAGCAGCTCCCTAGAGCCTCAGGCAGAGAAAGGTCTTGCCCAACAACTGCTGCCTGAGATCCTTTAACCGGACATGCCCCGGATGGAACCGGGGAACTTCTGTGGGCACAGCTGGTTCTCCGTCGCTGACTTACAAGCTGTCCACGGGGTCACTCTGCAATGCGGTGGAGGGCAGGAAGGAAGGAAGCCACTCAACCTTACAAGCAGCGAGCAACTTGCTTCCATAAGCTACAGCCTGAAGCACCTCAAAGGCCTGCGAACTCCCAATCAAAAATTACTGCTGCCCCATCAATGTGTCATATAAATGCTGGCATGTTAATTGTGTATTTATAAGATTGTTAATGGTTAGTTAATTTACCTCCCACACTATTATTGTACTTGAAATGATTTAACGTCTGCTAAGGGAGTTAACAACATGTAACGGCAGATGCGAGAGTGTTATTTATTTATTTCCCCCCCCCCTCTCCCTACCCCGACTTCAAACTGTTTATGGTCTGGATGCTAAACCAGTTCAGGCCCCACGGAGTTTACACAAGCAATCGACTCTCTTTCAGCTATGGGACGGGCAAGAGGATAAGGAATCCCCAAGCTAATTCAGTACTGTACAAGCCAAAGTGCACTGCGAAGATCTCCAAGAGGATCTGCTCAAATCGGGTGAGGGCGGAACAGCCAGGCAAAATGAGGTTTAATGCAGATATAGTCCCATGGGGCAAGAAATCCTAACCTGAACTTGATGGACCCTGAACTAACCAACCAACTAACCACGGAGGAGGTCTTGTGGTGTTGGTGGATAATTCTATGGAAAGGTCAGTGTGCGGTAGAAACAAAAGCACAAATCCTATGCTAGGAATAATTAGTAAATGGTCTGGAAATAAAATTCAGTATCATAATGCTCTTGTATAGATGGATGGAGTGACCACATTTGTAATAAGGGTTGTCCCATCTCAAAAAGGATACTGAAGTGAAGAACCGTGAATGCCACCCTGAGCTCCATGGAGGAAGGGTGGAATAAAAATGTACTAGGTAGATAGTTAAGATTTCATAGCGTTGGAAAAGGTGGTAGAAAAGAACACCCAAAATGTTCAAAGGGGATGGAACACATTTTCTGTGGGAGAAGGCAGAAGAATTTGGTGCTTTTCAGTTTTGGGGGGGGGGAAGGTTCCTAAGGGGTGGGGAGAACAGAACAGATGTTTATAAAACCATGCATGGTGTGGGGAAAGTGGATGGAGAGAACTTTTTCAGGGGCCTCCAGTGAAATTGATGGGCAGAAGATGCAGGGCAGAAGATACCAAACAGTTCTTCAGACAACAAGTAATCAATTTGTAGAATTTGTGGTCATGGATTGCTCAACTGGATTTAAAAGGAGAAAAGCCAGATTCATAGAGAAGGTCATTAACGGCTATTTGCCACGATGGCTACATGGAACCTCCATGCTCAGAAACAGCTCACCCAGGAATACCACTTTCTGAAGCACAACAGGGGAGGCTTCGGACAGTCTGGTGTAGTGGTTAGAGTGCTGGATTAGGATCTGGGAGATCCAGGTTCGAATGTCCACTCTGCCATGGAAACCTGCTGGATGACCTGAGCCAGTCTCAGTCTAACCTACTTCACAGGGTTGTTGTGAGAATAAAATGGCGGGGGGAGAGTAATGCAAGCAGTCTAGGTCACCATTGGGGAGAAAGGCGAGGTAGAAATGAAAAACTAAATAAATGTGGCCCTGCTTGAAGGCCTTCCAAGGTATCTGGCTGGCTACTGTGGAAAACAGGGTGCTGGAATAGATGGACCTTTGGTCTGATACAGCTAGGCTCGTCTTATATTTGTGGCTATTCTGCTTCCATAGTCAGCTGTTGCCTGCCTATGACTATTGGATGCTGGGGACCAGCAGGAGGGGCAGGCCATCAATCATGGGGTCCTGCTTGGGTGTTTCCCAGTGGTATTAGATACCCCACTGGTAGAAACAGAACTCTGGGATAGAATGGAATTACCCAGCAAGGACATTCTGGTGACTTCATCACAGAATGCTTTTGAATTTTAAGCAGAGACTGGAACATTTGAAATAAAAAAACCTGCACACCAGTGAACAACATTCTTGGAAATGGAATTTATCAATGGCTTACATCATCAAAAAAAAACCAGAGCATGGTAGCACACAGGCGCTGCAGGCACACACACAAATGCCACAACAAGGAAGACTGGCTGATTATGAAAAAAGTGAGTAGCACCATGCGTTGATGCTGTGTGCATATGGGAGTGTGAAAAATAATCCCTATTTTCCTTTCTAAATTACAGCCTGCAGCCCAGTGGGTACACAGAGAGCCTTAATCTTGCTGTGCCTTCTGAGCTATTAGTAAAGAATGGATCCCCATTACGTTTTAAGAAAAAAACCCATAATATTCGACATACAGACCCTGCTTCTAAAAGACCTGCGGCATGAGCACAATTATCACAATCTCAAAACACAGAAGGAAGGGGGAACAGTAGCAACATTTTTATCATTCACCAGCTTGTATGGTGCATTGCATGATCTCTTAAAAAAATTAATAATCGGTTATAACAAATGCAAGCTGTACGAGAGGGAGAGGAAAACCATTAGTGCATAGAAATGGAGCATAGAAGTGGAGCAGGTGTGCGTGTGCGAGAGTGACCAAGACTCTGAGCCAGAAAGTTCCTGGTTCAAATCTTAACCTCAGTCACCAACCTACAATTGTCTCCAGCAAAGTTACTTCTTCTCAGCCTCAACGATGCCACTCACGTTCTGCAGTATGGGGATAAGATAAACAACCCTGAATAGGCTGTTGTGTGGATTGCCAGGACAGGAATCGTTCTGGACCCCGGCATGGCATAGACAACATGAAGGACAAAGTTAAAACTGGGGAAACCTGGGTTCAGATCCCTCCTCAGTTCCACAAAGCTTACAAGATAACTTTGGATCAGCTGCTCTCTTTCTTTTTTTTTCTCAGCCTACCTTACCTGCCTGGGTTGTTAACGGGAGAAAAATGAGATGATCCCACATCCATTCCTATCCCCTTCTTGGAGGGAGGGGCGCGTACAAACACAGAAATCTACATAGGATGGGCCACAAAGGAGTCTTGTGGTCTGTGAAAGTTTACATTTCAAAAAGTCAGAATGTCCTTAAGGTGCCCCAAGAATCCTTTTTTGTGGCACTTGACATTTATAATTTACCTCTATCTTTCCACAGCAACTTTCCAGGGCAACTATTTCAGCAACTCAGCTCCTCTAACTCACAAGAAGAAAGTATATTTTTCTGATGTGAAGACTGGTCAAGTGCATGAGAAAGGAGTTAGGGGGGATGGGACATTTCTTGCCTCATTATAAGTAAGACACAAGCAAATAAAGGAAGAATATCTTTAAAATCCCCCCCAACACAAGTATAATCACCTTTGTTCACATGGGAACATTCTGTAATATTCACCCAAAATGGCTGAGGGCATCTTTTGGAATCCAGGAACCATGCTTACTCAGATGGAAGTCCCAATGAGTTCACTGGGCCTAGACAAAGGACGTCCGCCTAGCCTCAACCAAGGCCAGGGCTTTTTCTGCCCTGCCCCCCACCTGGTGGAACATGCTCCCTATTGAGATCAGGGCCTTGTGGGATCTTATTCAATTCTGCAGGGCCTGCAAGACGGAGCTGTTCTGCCAGGCCTTCGGCTGAGGCAGCGGGCGTCCACACTTGCCCCCCCCCCGATTCCCCCCCCCCCGAGGTTGCTGTCCCCCACCCACTGATAACCAGCCATATTTATCTACATCAAATGAAATAAATTAGATTCTCAATGGCAAGAAGCAGATCTCTCTCTCTCTCTCTCTCTCTCTCTCTCTCTCTCTCTCTCTCACACACACACACACACACACACACACACACACACACACACACACACACACCACTGTCATGCCCATGCACAGAATTGCACTTTAGTAAGGGCAAACAGAACCCACTACCCTCAACTCAAGGTACCATGGTCATCATGGACAGGGATCCTGCTGCAAACATTGCCCGCCTCCAGGGGGAGTCTTTGTTCACTCCATACAGACACTGCCAGTATATAAAGGTGAAAGAAGAAGCAAGCTTTAACAGTGCATGGGGTAGTGGGTGGGCAGAAGCCTACGACTGAAATCACGGCCCCGGACTAAACAAATGAAACTGGAAGGCACTCCTGGAATCAGTTAAGGCAATGGACGGTGTGTTTTACAAGTGGGCTACATTTCTTTATGAGGAAATGTGTGTCCTCATTGCCTGCCCTCTCACTCAGACAGCTATCATCTTCCTATCTCCTACTTTTTAAACTGCTGGAAAAAGTCCCAGACAAGCTTCATAAATGTTTTAAAGACAAAAAGGCAAATGGCTGCTGTAGCAGACAGGAATCCCACGCACTGGAGAGAACAGGGAGAGGATGAAGCTAACACCAGCGGAATTACCTGAACCAGTGACCAAGTACTCACTTAGGAGAGCTGTCGGTCACCAGCATATGATGCTGAACATGGGTCCCCCCCAGCCCAGTGCTGCCCACTCCTAATGGCGGTGGCTCCCTTGGGTCTCAGGCATGGGCCTCTCCCAGCACTGCTTCCAGAGAGCCTTTTAGCTGGAGATGCCAGGGACTGAACCTGAGACCTTTCTTACGAAAAACATGTGCTGAGATACTGATCTCTGGCCCCACCCCATGCTCCAGTACCTACCTGAGAAAGAGAGAGAGTGAGAGAGAGAGAGAGAGAGAGAGAGAGACCACCGTTTAATGTGATTTTTAAAACAAGAGTTATCATAAAATCAAATATGATATAATGATCGCAAGCAGATATTTGCCTGCAAGCAGATATTTCGCCAAAACAGTAGAACTGTTGCCTGTTCTTAAACAAAAAGTGTCCAGCGATAAGAGTTTTAATTAATTAAATCTGCATAGCTTTGCATGTGAATAAAACAAGATTAATCTATATGCCACATCAGAGTGGTACAATGCTCCCTCTAAGCTGCGGAGTCCTGAGAGCAAAAATTCTACTTTGTGAGCTACTGGCATTAAAGTTGCGAGCAAGCGATTTGGCTACTGCATAAATTAGTTTGATCTGGAGCCATCCTTCCTGAGCTCAGACAAAATTGTGTGAGCCGGAGGCTAAAAAACTGTGAGCTAGCTCACACTAACTCAGCTTAGAGGGAACACTGGCTACAGTCCTGGAAGACACACATTCTCTCATGACAGAGTTGAAGAGTCCTTTCCCTCCTGGAACAAAGTTGGAGTCCAGTGGCACCTTTAAGACCAACAAAGCTTTATTCTGGGTATAAGTTTTCATGCATACGAAAGCTTATATCCAGAACAAAACTTTGTTCTGCTGCCTCAGATCAACATGGCTACCCACCTGAATCTATTTCTCTCTTGGGTGAGAGTGGATAAGGAATGTCTCTTAGAATGGCTTCAAAGAGGCATTTTCTCCTCAAAGACATAGCTAGACATCTGCTTTTGTAAGTATTTACAATAAATAATGTTTTAAATCTGTTGCGTGATTAATCAGGGGTACCCTTCTAACAGATCAAATAGTTTTAAATCAATCAGCTAGATGTTGCAACCCTAAAGATATCTTCTGCCTGTTTAGACTCTTGCAAATATTTGAAATCTCCTTTTATTGTCTTGCTAAGCAGCAAACTAATTATACTGACTGCAGTGCTCTATTGACTGAGTTGGGGACTAAGTGATATCCCCAGTCTCATCCAAGCTTTACCTGTCAAGAAAGAACCCACTTCTCAGAAAAACAGAGTTATCCTCCGCCAATATTTTAGGCAAATAAATATGGGGGGGGGGGGAGAGACAATCACAGCACTTATAAATTAGAGCAGACAAATCCGTTTCTCGACTCCCGCCTGCAAAGAGCATTCTATCAATATAGCGAAATGCTAATCTCCTAATTAACAACCTAATTAGGTAATTATGGCTTTGCAGAGGGACGCCTAAATGAAATATGACAACATGGTCACCTCTTTATACGGCACCTGTGGGCCTTTTCAGCTGTCACTGCGAAGAGTGCAATATCAATTGGAACAGATGACAAAGCGGTGTCATTTTTCATTCCAATATTGCACTGAACAGTCCGGGATGGTAGCAGTTTAAAAAAAGAAAGAGAGAGACAGAGAGAAAGAGAAAGAGAGAGTGTCTTGCTTGATTTAGATGTGTTTGGGGCCATTTGCTAAATTTCTTTGAACAGACAGGAACTGGATTATAGCAGCAGGACCAGATAAGGTGCTCAGAAACTACCATCATCCTCACAAAGTGCCTCTGGATGTTTCCTCCCCCACAAGTGTTGTAAAGGCAACTTCACGACAAGCCTGTGAGGTAGGTTAGCTTGACTGAAGGGATGTGAACACTGGTCTCCTCTGGTTATGTCACACTGGCTGTTGTTCACATGTTGTTACATGTTTATCCTCCCATGTTAACATTACACTTATTTAATAGGTTACACTAGACTGAGATATAGGGACTTGCCCCACCCAGTACGCGTCATAAGGAAGCTGCCTCGTGTCGTCGATCATTGGCAGTATTGTCAACTCTGATTGGCCCATCAGCTTTCCACAGCCTCAAGCAAGTGCCTTTCTCCACTTGCCCATAATACTCTGGGGCATCCAAAGAACTTGACTGGCATTAGATTCAGTACAGGCAAAAAAAAGAAAGAAAAGTACTTCTTTGCACAACTCATAACTAACTTGTGGGACTCACTGCTACCTCATGTGGCAATAGCCATGCATTTAGATGGCTTCAGAAGATCAGACCAAATAATGGAGGAGAAAAGTTTCACCGATGGCTTCATCAGTCACTGTGACTCAACAGAACCTCCATGCTTTCAGTCCCTTATCGAAATAATTTCTCAAGTGAAGCTGCCTTATACCAGCTCATAAGAACATAAGAACATAAGAGATGCCAATGTTGGATCAGGCCAAAGGCCCATCCAGTCCAACACTCTGTATCACACAGTGGCCAGAAATACCAGTGCCATCAGGAGGTCCACCAGTGGGGCCAGGACATTAGAAGCCCTCCCACTGTTGACCCCCCCAAGCACCAAGATGACAGAGCATCACTTGCCCCAGAGTCCCTATCTATACCTTGCGGCTAATAGCCACTGATGGACCTCTGCTCCATATGCTTATCTAATTCCCTTTTGAAGCCGTCCATGCTTGTAGCCGCCACCACTTCCTGTGGCAGTGAATTCCAAGCAGCCATTGGTCTGCTGTGCCCAGCTCAGCAAGGTCTACTCTGACTTGCAGCAGCTCTCCAGGATTCCAAGCAACACAAGTTCTTTCCCAGACCTGCTACCCAAGAGCTTCTAACCAGACTGAGGCACCACAAGATCCTCCTTAAATGGAGATGCGGAGATTGAACCTGCGGCCTTCTGCATACAAAGCATGCATTCTAGTGCTGGACCACAAGTCCTTTTCCTAGGGGCAGACCCTGATGACTGTTCCAAGCCCCACATCTTTGCAAAGTTTGACAGAGCTCTGAACAGGCCTCATTACAACATGGAGTCTTTGCATGAGTGTTCCTAAGAACAGCGTGAAAGTTAAAAAAGCCAGTTAAGACACACTCTCTAGCTTGCATCAGACTCAAAATGTTGACGGATGACCCCTACACACACATCATATGCAACGCACGGCAGTCTATGCGCACCATGCATAACCAAACTGTCTCGCAGAGGGGAAAGCTGGAGCAACAAGGTTGCACAGATGTAAGAGCCAGACTAATCAACAGCTCATCTGCAGACTGGAGAAGCAGCGACCTAAAGCACCCACACCGGGAGTTGCAACAAACGCACAAGCCTTGTCTAGATAACTGTTTGACAGCTTCATCATAATAAACCACTTAAGAGCACAGAGGCTGCCTTCCGATACTCCCAGGTCTCAGCAACCTTGGACTGGAAGATGCAGCAAAGAGTTTAGAAAACAGTCCAATCAAGCTCACGCTCTCTTCCCTAACAGAAAGGCACAGGGCGAGTGCTGCCTGTCTCTGAAGTTCTTGAAGATCAAAAAGAGGGGAGTCACAAGCTGGAGGTATTCTATGGCTGTGATCGTACACACTAAACAATCCATTTTCAACTCACTTCCAATGCACTTTCCAACTGGATTTTGCCAGTTTACACAGTGAAATCCAGTTGAAAGTGGATTGAAAGCGGATTATTAAGTGTGTGTGACTGCAGCCTATGAGTCTGCAGCTTTTCCCACTGCAACAAAACCAAGCACTGGACAAGGTTTGAAGAGACCGTTGAAATTGGTCTTGTACAATAGCACAAAAATTTCACTGCCTTGGGGACCGTACTTGGGTAGAAAGGCAACATCGAAACATTTTAAATAAATACAAGCAAAGCAGAACTTTGTGAACAATATACTTTATTCAGATTACATGATACTACATCTCTGTTTATCTGGCTTCCTTTCTAGGCAGAGTAAAGAAAGAGAAGAGACAAGTTTTCACTGAAGCCCAGTTTTCACATGGATTTTTTAAAAAAACTTTCAATTTCTAGACCGCTCACCCCCGAAGGGCTCTGAGCGGTTTACATAGTAAAATTTACACTTCTAACTAGGGCCACACACAGTATTGGGGAGGGGAATGCCTACCAGGCACCCTACCGGCTAGCTGTTCTTCAGCGGCTCTTCTCTCCTCTGCTTCTGCGTGGTGGCTTTGGCTTGGCTCTGTAGTGGCTCCTGCTGGGGTGTCTTGCTCAGCCACCCTTTTAGCTCTGGAGATTTCATTAGGTGCGACTCGTGTTATTTCATGGCCGTCTCCATCTCCATAAGGGCTAGAAACTTGCTTTCTTTTAAAAGTGCCTCCTTCTGGGGACACCTTCCTCGTGCCCTACTGCCCATCACAGAGCCCTGCTAGGAGCACAGATGTGCTCCCGAGAAGCAGCTTTGGTCACAGATGCTCAGAGCCAGTTTGACTTTTGGGAGTCTGAACTGATGGCTGATGTTAGACTGATACTACTTAGGAATTAATAACTCTGCAATTTCTATCTATCCATACATTTTTATCCCACACTTCCTTGAAGGAGCTCACAGCAGTACAGTCAGTCCCCCAACCCCATTTTATCCTTACACCACCACTGGAGGGTAGGTTAGGTTGAGAGAGAATGACTAGTGCAAGATCACCCAGTGAGTTTTAGGACTAACTGGGGATTTCAACTTGGATCTTCCCATCATAGCCTGACGCTCTACCCGGTACATTAATACGCCACTAGACAGAGCAAGAAAAAAATGGAGTGTGGCCAGTGCCACTAGTGCTATACGAAGCTGCAAACTGGGGTTTTTCTGGGTGATTTCCCACAAGCGCTGCTCCGCGCTCACTCTTCTCTTTGGCCCGATGGTACGTGTCAATTTCACAAAAGCTGCTGCGCGGCTGCATTTTGCCTCGCAGCTTCGTGCGATTTTCCCCGCGTCTACTCAATCCTGTTTTTTGAGGACTGAGTAGATTCGGGGAAAATCACATGAAGCTGAGGGGCAAAATGTGGGCGCGCAGCAGCTTGTGTGAAATTGACACGTACCATTGGGGCAAAAGGGAGGAGTGAGCGCGGAGCAGCACTTGTGGGAAATCACCCTCTGTCTTCTTCTTACCTTACGGGTTGCTTTGCTCTGCTTCCCATTGTGGTGGAAAACAAGCGGAGGAATCAATCTCTGCCACTCCTTCTCGGGAACTGTCAATCAACCCAAGCTGTCTAGACTAGAGATGCAGGACTTCCTTATTTTAAAAACGCAAAATCATGTCTATGGATAGGGGGTCCTAAGCAAAGCAACAGGTTTCTGAACAGCTACTGTAGGCCAGTGAAAAACTGGGTGGTGGGGAGGACAGCATGACATGTGAAATATTGCACAAAATGGAGAAAGAAGGATGCAAAATAGCACAGTCTTGTGAGAAATAGCCGGGCGCCGGCAACAGCAAGCCAGTCAGCATTCTGAGTGAAGAATGATGAGCAACAGTCATGCCAGGCTGCCAACTAAAAATAAATGTTTTTACGTTTCCCAAGATTAGTCTCTTCATCAAGGTGTAACATTTGTTCTAGAAATCTGTGCAGGCTCCTTAAGACAAACTCTTTACTGTTAAAATCTCAAGATTGGGATGCAAAGAAAACTGACTTTGAGGATTTTTTGGGGGGATTCCCTCTCTTCGTGGGCCCCTGTGTTGCTCTTTATCGGGTAGCAAGCAAGCGAATCACTCGGGAAGCCTACCTTTTGCAGAAGTTACTTTATCAGCCTTTGAATGACCTGAACACACGACATCATTTTCAGGGAGGACAGAAAGACCTGCAGAGATGAGGTGGGAGTATTTCAGTTTGACAAGTCAATGAAATTTTGTTTCTCAACATCCCTAATTTATGGAAAGCTGTAATGGGAACCATAGCCTATTCGAATAGCCATTAACTTTTCAAGCTGTTACACATTGGTTGCTGGACAGGCTACGCCATAATATCAAGTATTTCAGGAAAGAGGTTCCACAAATACAGTGAATGTGTTATGAAAGACCTCTTCCCTTCCCCAAGGTCTCAGGGTGATGCATGGAGCTGGGAGGGGGGAAGGAAAAGGAAGAGTGTCCTGCTTCATGCCATGCAGCAGTGAGAAACCTCCCTCCTCACAAGACTTCTGGTATGCACAGAGGACTCAAGGGAAAGGAGGACCTCTCACTTTGTACCAGGCTGGTTGAAAATCTGACTGATTCTGACCAACCCTCAAGCCCAAAGTTGAGACATTAAGCCCCCTGGAAGCTGAGGAAAGGGGGAAGGGTCCTTTTCTTGCCTTGCGCTGCACTTTAGAGGCACTCGGAAGCAACAGATACAGTGGGGCTGTGGTTCAATGGTACAGCATCTGCTTCGCATGTAGAAGGTTCCACCTTCCATAGAAAAGATCAGGTCCCAGTGATGGCGAAAGACCTCTACCCATCGACTGACCCTGACAGACCAATGGTTTAACTCAGTGTAAGGTAGCTTCATGTGTTCAAGAGATATTCTAATCTTGACACATCTGAATATCTCCTAGACCCAATATGGAAGAGGCTGACTTCTCTGTGAGAACTCAGGGTGATTGTGTGGGGGAGTGTTAAGAGGCTACTAATACTGAGTCAGATCAATGGTCAATAGGATTTATGTTAGCCACAAAATTGGCCCATAGGTGGGGTGTGTGTGTGTGCTTTCGAATACCCTATATCTCTCTCAGCTTTCTATGATGTAGTCATTCCTAACAGTGCCTGTGTCTATGCTACCACAGTGCTAACAATAAAGTAAAACCTTCGAAGAAGCGTGTGCTCTGTTGTTTGACTGTGGGTCTTGACAGTTTGGAACCTCAGCAATCAGCTGCCAGTCAGAGAAGAAGACATCCTCAACCAGATGGACTGATGGTCTGATGCAGCTCTGTATAAAATCATCTTTTGGGAAGGGGCTGAGATTCAGTGAAAAGGTGTCTGGTTTACATGTACTAGGACTCAGGTTCAACCCATCACATTTTCAGTTAAAAACATTCCAGGCAGAAGGTCATCTTCCTAAGAGAGCTGCTGCCAGCTGTAGCAAACACCACTGCGCTACGCAGACCAACTCAGTCTGTGTAAGGTTGCTGTGTATGATATGCCTCAAGCACAGATTCTAGAGAGGAGGTTCTCACAGGTAAGGATAAAACTGGAGATACTTGCATTGCATCCATTACTTTCCACATAATTTTTGTCTAGTTAATTTTAAGCTCTCGCTACATAAAAGCCAGTTCCCAATATTCCATCACACCCAACCTAGAAACAGACACCTAGGTGGGCTACGTATTTTATTGACTGGACTACGCAAAAGAGCACACCCTTTTAATTTCTCCTGTACAAAGCAATGTTTCCCCCTAGAAATTAGCAGTCAATCATTGCACTGCTGGGGGGGGGGGGCAAGGGCAAAATTTGCCTTCTATCTCTGATGCCAGGCAGAGGAGCCCTTGCTTGCAGGGAGCCCACAGAGGATGCAGTGTCTTTGTGCATGTGAGTCTCCTCTCCACATACAACACACTTCTGTACAGCCTGTACAGGGAAGCCCCTAGTTCAATCCCCAACAAGCAAACAAGTAAGCAGGGTCTTCTTGAAAAGTTGCTACCAGTCAGAGTAGACAAATACTGGGTTCGACCAACCAGCAATCTGAATCAGTATACAGCAGTTTCAAAAGTTCCTCTACATTCACACCAGCAGACACTTGGGTAGTAAATTCTCTGATAACAGAGTTCATTCTAGCAGGTTAATACATGAGATAGGAGATAGGACTTCAGCCTATCCTTACATTAAAGGCGAGTACCCTATCCATTGTGAAAATTAACTGCACTGGGATTAAATGACTGCATATACCAAAAGATATCTGAAACGCCTATTTCATCCCAGGTACCAGGTTGTCATATGCACCTAGAAATTTCATTGTGGCAACCTAGTATTTGTTGTGGGTTTTGTTGTTGTTCAGTCGCACAGTTGAGTCCGACTCTTCGCGACCCCATGGACCAGATCACGCCAGGCTCTCCTGTCTTCCGCCGTCCTCTGAAGTTGGCTCAATTTCATGTTCGTTGCATCGCTGACACTGTCTAACCATCTCATCCTTTGCCGTCCCCGCCTTCTTTGACCTTCAGTCTTTCCCAGCATCAGGGTCTTCTCCAGGGAGTGCTCCCTTATCATTTGGTGGCCAAAGTATTTGAGCTTCAGTTTCGTTATCTGGCCTTCCAGGGAACAGTCAGGGTTGATTTCTTTTAGGATTGACTGATTTGATCTTCTTGCAGTCCAAGAGACTCTCAAGAGTCTTCTCCAGCACCATAGTTCAAAAGTCATTAAAAAATATGGTCATATATAAGCCTGAAGGCTGAAATATGAGTCTGGCTCCTAAAGAGCTGGTTTCCAGAGCTAAAGAAAACCTGTATATATAGCCTTCTCTGGAAACCACAGGAAGCATTCTGCTGTCAGGACCCATCCAAAAATGGCAGAATTCCTATATGGAAAGCACACATTGTCAAATGACTCCAGGAAATTCTGGGCGTTGGTGTCAGATAAACACAAAAAGAAGAGTGCCCAAATAAATGCCATCACCCCAGTTCACTGGTATTACTATTTTCTGAATCTGTTCTATGATAATAACATAACTGCCACTAATTCCATTAACTATACGGCATCAGAATTAGATGATATTCCCTAATGGCCTCCAGTGAGACCAGAGGAGGTTATTCCACTAATTGAACAACTAAAGCCAAGAAAAGCTCCTGGCCCAGATGCAATTCCACCTGAAATAGTTAAAATAAATCCGGACTAGTGGGCCACCTTCTTGGCAGATTTTTTTTACCATAGTCGATAGAACAGGAATAATGCCAGAGTCTTGGACAAATGCAATACTGGTTCCCATCTTTAAAAGGGGTAATTATCAGTTACCATCCAATTACTGTCCAATAAGCCTCCTCTCTGCTATTGGGAAACTTTATGCTAGACGACTGGTTAATAAAATTGGATCTTGGATGTTAGAACAAGGAATTCTGGGTCAAGAACAAATAGGTTTTTGTAAAGGGGAATCCACCCTAAATCACTGTGTGACTCTTATGCACCTTGTTAATAAATATAAGAGGCAAAAAGGCACCAAAGTATACGCAGCCTTTCTAGATCTAAAAGGTGCTTTTGATTCAATCATAAGAGAACGTCTTTGGGAGAAACTTAAGTTGATGGGGATGGAAGCGAGGCTTTTACATTTAATAATGAAGCTTCATCATAATATGACCTGCCAAGTTAGACTTAACAATATTGGTGACCTAACTGACAAAATTCCAATCAATATAGGAGTCAAACAGGGCTGCCTTTTTGCACCCTTTCTATTCAACCTATTTATAAATGATTTGGCACCTACCTTAGATCCGATCAATGGTTCACAGTCCTAAACTTGGCTTGATCCCCAGTCTACTTCTTTATGCTGATGACGCAGTGCTATTGTCTCTAACTCGTATAGGGCTGAAACGCCTTTTGAAGAGCTTTGTAGACTATTGTGAAAAGAATAGGCTAGTTCTGAATTTTGAAAAATCCAAAATTATGATCATCAGTAAGAGTTGGAAGCCATCCAGATGGAATATTGGAGGCCATTTCATTGAACAAGTCAAAAGCTTTAAGTATTTGGGTATCCACTTTTACTATAACACCAAATGGGTCTATCATAAAGAGAGAACAATTGAGGCAGCGAACAACATTGCTGTGGCAATTACAAGTTTCCATTATACCAGGGGTAACCAGTACGTGCCGGCGGCCCTTAAAGTTTTTAATGCCAAATTAGCTGCTCAATTATTCTACGGAGTACCAATGTAGACTGAAGCCTTAAATGGGAACTTGGAAAGAATTCAGTCCAGATTCTTGCGGAAAATTCTTGGACTTCCCTCTTGTGTTCTTTATGCAGCTTTATGCTTAGAAACCAATCAAAGGCTTCTATCGACCAGAGCATGGCTGATAACAACTCAGTTCTGGCTTAAACTTCATTTCCATGCTAATGCTAAAAGTATTATTACTTACATGTTAACTGAGTCCCATCTCTCTCCATGGCTTAGATATGTAGGAGAAACTCTCTACAATGGGAATATCCCCGGATTATTTAGCCCCCTTTTCAAATAAACAAGCCTATGCTACTATTAAACAAAGATTTCTTGACATCGAAAGGCAAGAATTTACGGAACGCGCAGCCACAAGATGCTCCCCAAGTAGGTTGGGGACTTTTGACATGGGCTCTACTGCGACGTATCTGTCAAGTTTAACAGCCCCACATCATTGCAGAGCAAACATGCTTGCACGCTTTAATGTTCTGCCATCAGAGGTGCTTTTAGGGAGGTACCGCCAGATACCATATGTAGACAGACTTTGCCCTTGCTCTCTAAAAGATATAGGATCCACTAAACACACCATACTTCATTGCCCCCTTTTTAAGGATATCCGATCTCATTTTATTACTCCACTTCTAGAGGGTAAGAGCTGGCATTCTGAGGACTCAGTTGTTCACTTTCTTCTGTTTCATTCTAATTGCGAAATAATGGAGGCTGTTGCAAAATTTTAATATTATGCAATCAGAAGACGAGGCTTGAATAGCCAAGTGTAAGTGACTGATGCACAGGCCTCGGATCGGGCCGGTACGTCGTTCCGGGAGAGAGGCGGGGCAGTCACATGGCGAAGCCCCGCCATCTTCTTCTGGCCGCCCTCTGCTTCCAGCCTCATTCTGTTCTCTGTGGCAGCTGCAACGCCCGCGGGGGGGGGGCGGCGATGTCAATTTCGGCCCCATTATATCCTATGGGCCATTGAAGTCAATGGCGAAAACATAGGGTATATTCTGGGGGCTGGAGGTGAGGGGGTTTGAGGGAGAGGCTCCAAACTCGCAGGGTAGCTGCTGGAGCCTCTCCCCAAGATACCAACCATGTTTGAAGAACATTGGACTAGTAACTTTTTCCCCACCATAGAGAACAATGGAGGGGATGGGGCAACCTATTTGGGGGCCCGTAGAATTGGACCCCCTGGTTCAATATTCCTGAAACATGGAGGGTATCTTCGGGGAAGGCTCCAGCAGCTACCCTGCAATTTTGGAGCCTCTCCCTCAAACCTCCTCCCCTCCAGCCCCCAGAATATACCCTATGTTTTTGCCATTGACTGCAATGGCCCATAGGATATAACAAGAAGCGGAACCCGCGATACTCGCAAGGGGGGAGTATTCCTAAAGGCTCCCAGTCTGCAGAAGCAGCTCCGCAGGTAAGCCTTCTCCCCCCCGGCCCACTGATTCCCCCCCCCAAGGCACCGGCGGCGAGGCCCAAGTACCTCCCAGCTGCTGGGTCTGCCAACCCCCCACCAGCACCAATGTTCCCTCCCCCCACCACGGGCACCAGCGGCGAGGTCTGAGTGCCTCCCAGCCGCCAGGCCCAATGATTCCCCCCTCGCTGATTCCCCCGCCTGCCCACTGCAGAGTTCCTAGAGCATTCTCTGCGCATGCGCAGGGAACGCTCTTACTTTTGGGGGGATTTAAATATCCCCCGTACAGTTTTTAAAACTTTTTAGGTTTTTCTGCACACCTGGGGACTGGCCCAAGTGTGCAGGAAATTCTCCCTGCCTCCCAAGGGCCCCCGATGTGCGGATTTAGCTATCCGCACAGAGGGGGCAACTTGGCTATTAGATATATAGATGGGGCCGAACCCTGAGCTTGCTTTTTCTCATTTGCAAGTCTGGCCTCCGCACTCCTTTAACGAGGCAGCCCTGAAGCTTGGGGCCGCGGGAGTTTCTTTGCACGCAGCTTGTGCGGCTGGCTGAGTGCCTCTTCTGCTTGCCCACCTCTCGCCTCTGCACCTCATCTTCTGCCAGGCATGGAGGAGCCCAGCTCGCCCAGGCTTCTTGCCTCCTGCTGCCTTGGCCCTCTGGTGCACGGGTGAGTCCCCAAAGTTTGACTCTTCCTCTACAAGTCTCTGGCACTGGAGGTATTCGCCTCCTTCCCTCCTGCCTGCTATGGCTGCATAATTGTGAGAGATTTCTTAACATAGTGTTCCTGCCAGGGAAGCTGGGGACCCTGCCCATGAGTCTCCATTTCATCCTCACAACAACCCTGTGGGGTAGGTTAGGTAGAGAAGGGGAGATTTGGCCCGGGGTCACTCAGCCAGCAGAGTGAGAATACAAACCTGGGTCTCCCCACATCAATCTGCAACTCTGACCACTGTGCAGTGCCGCCTCTACTGGTCTGTAATGTTCCAGAGGTGTTGTAATGTAATACTCAGTTTCTCAAACGAGTCTGCCTGTCTGTTGGTCCACTTAGGAGTCTTGATCCTAGTTGTGTGGTGGGCTAGTAATGGCAAATGGTAGGGAAGCTCAGTGTTTCTGTATACAGTGGTAGGGGCTTTATTGCAATGTGGTATAGCCTGATATTATGTTCTTATTCCAGTGTGGGGTGTGTGTGGGGCTTTCTAAGTTTCTAAGCAGTGTGCTAAGAAG
>NW_015175971.1:2105649-2145879 GCF_001447785.1 Gekko japonicus | reverse complement strand
GATCCAACATGGCTTCTCTTATGTTCTTATGTCTGGCGCAGTGATGCTCTGCATTCTTGGTGCTTGGGGGGCAAGAGTGGGAGGGCTCCTGGAGTTTTGGCCCTGCTGGTGGACCTCCTGAGGGCACCTGGGTTTTGTCCAGTGTTTCCTCCAAGTGTGAGCTATCTAACAGTTTTTTAGCCTCCGGCTCATACATTTTTGTCTTAATTCAGGAAAGATGCCTCCAGAGCAAACTAATTTATGCAGTAGCCAAATGGCTCACCCACAACTTTAATGCCAGTCGCTCACAAAGGAGCATCCCGGGATAGGCCTCCGGCCCCATCCCTATGGAAGCAGCCCACCTATAGAGCACAACAAGGAAAGGAATGAAGGAAGCTACTTCTTTTATATTTGTATGAATATAATTAGCATATATTGATTATAAACATCTGTTCTCCCCAGTAGGGACCCCAGTAGCTTATTTCTGTTATATTTATTATTAATTTACTCAATTCATTTTTACCCTACTTTTCTCCTCAATGTGGGCCCAAAGTAGCTTACATCATTCTCCTTCCCCCATTTTATTCTCACAGAAATCCTGTGAGATAGGTTAGGCTGAGAGAATGTAACAGGCCCAGGGTCACCCAGCAAGCTTCTATGGCCAGAGTGGGGATTTGAATCTGGGTATTCCAGATTTTAAATTCTCCTGCGGCCTGCCCAGTAATCTATTCAGAACTATCAGATCTGCTGTGCTCTTCTAATCTTTCTGTTGTAACATCTAGCCTAGAAATTCTGCACAAAAGTTGATCCTACTTAAACTGTTACACAGACAAATCTATCCTTTGACTGTGGTGCCAGAAATAAAGAGGCAATATCAGTCAGCTATTTCATAGCTTCTAAATATCTGGGCACCAAATGTTTGATTTGTTGCTACTGACATTGATCTCAGGAAAGCAGATCTGCAGTTGTCTTAGGCCAGAGGCTCAGAGCTAGATTTTATTTAAAGGAGGCTTCTGGCTTTTACTGCAAAGAACAGTCACTTGTCTCTTCCTCTGTCTCTCTATCTGTGCACATTGATAACCCTGCTTTTCTTCCAAATGGGGACCCCTCCAGAAGGCTTATGTCAGGGGGTGTGGCCTTATGACACACTTCCGGTGATGTCAGGGGGTGTGGCCTTATGACACACTTCCGGTGATGTCAGGAGGTGTGGCATATGCTCATGAGTTATGCTAATAAGCTCCTGCAGCTCTTTTTCTACAAAAAGACCCCTGCGTGATGCATCTTAGTATTTTCCCGTATTTCCATGATGTTTTGTGCTTTCATGCCAATAAAGGTTTTGTGTTTGTGTGTGTGTATGGAAAGCACTTGTGGGCAGTGCTCCCTCTAAGCTGAGTTAATGTGAGCTAGCTTGCAGTTTCTTAGCCTCCGGCTCACACATTTTTGCCTTAGCTCAGGAAGGATGGCTCCAAAGCTGACTAATTTGTGCAGTAATCAAATTGCTCACTCACAACTTTAATGCCAGTAGAATTTTTGCTCACAAGACTCCAGAGCTTAGACGGAGCATTGTTTGGGGGTATGAAATGCCATGCAATTTAGCATGCCGTTTATGGCAAACTTTACTACTTTAGCACCTAACTTTACTACTGCCTATTTTGCCTCAGTAATGGATCCAAGTAGGGGGTTTCATTGAGCCGCTATTCTGCCATCTCCTTCTACTTCCACCACACAAAGATTTTGATTAAATGGCTGCTCTGAATATATATTGTTAGCTTTACTCAGGCTTACAGGGAAGCCCTAGTTTAGGGACAAATCACTTCCTGGAAAATGGCTAATAGGCTTAAGAGGATAACAAGATACTCTAAACCAGTTTTCTTTAAAAGATACAATGTATTATGAAGGGGAAAAATACACACAGAATATCTAAACTTGAATCATTATGTTTTAGTAAGACTGGTGAAAGGATTGATCCAGACATTAACATACCTACATCTCTGTCCCAGCGACTCAACTATTCAGATTAGTTGTAACAAATCTCTATTTTCTTAAAACATTCTAGTCTCTTAACTGTAACCTTTCTCTTTTCTATACTATGATTTAACAATAAAAACAGATGTCTTCCTCATTTCCTAGTCTTCATCACTCCTTTCTCTTCATCATTAACCAGTACATTCCCTGAACGTCATTTCTCTGAATATAGAAAGATAATTGAAAACAGAGAGTTGCCGATCCACAAAGACATGGCTGATGCGGGCCTATTCAGGCAAAAATCCCAACACTCAACAATAAGATCTGCACAAATCCTGCAATCACAAAATGTTGATCTAGGGAATGAATGGTTGTGAACATGGATGCAATCAGTTCCATCTGATATCCATAACCTGATAAACACCAATGAGAGGCCAGCAGGATTTGACTTGCCATGTGAAGTATGGAAGACAGCTAAAAGAACAGAACAGGCTTTGGCAGTTGTGCAGACCTGTTGTTTAAATGGGGCAAAATACCAGGATCACAATGCAATTGTGGTGCAGCCCACTAAACTATTTTCCATCTGCTACAGGAATGTGAGTGTTGTGCTTTCCAGGGAGATGTGATGGAGGTCTTTGAACTCTCCACAGCTGTGACTGAGTGGATTGAAAATTTAGATATTAGTATTTAGGGGGATTGCCCAATTAGTCTGCACACCACCGTATCAACTAGGTTACATATTTTATATTATTATATGCTTCCTGAGTGTAACTCTGCCATACGATAAATAAATAAATAAATAACCCCTACTCCTCAAGATTCTAAAACAGTCTCCCTGAATAGGTGCAGAGCTCCCCATTTAACCAATCATATACCCATTATTATCCAGCCAACAGAAACTTGCATTACAATTTTAAATAAAAAAAGTTTTATTCTTCCTAAAGATATATATGTAAAACATAGTGCAATCTTATACACATCTACTCAGAATCCTACACAGGTTTATTCAATGAAGCTTATGCATTCTTAGGATTGCACTGTAAAATACCGACATTAACACTTCTAAAACATATCTAATACTGTGTGATGAAGTCATTTCTTCACATATGATGATTGCATATGCATGCATTATGCTGTGTGTACATATGCTGGAAACTGTGGCTTAAAATTTCTACACAGAAGATATGATTTCCCAAGAAAGACACTCCATAGCATGCTGTTTGTGGCAGGAAGCTGTGGCTTGCTACAGCTTTCCAGCATGTCCATACATGTGGGAATACACACAGGTCCATTCCCACATGACACTATGCACGGGCATGTTGCACAACATTCCTTCCACAGAAGCTTTCAATAGAAAAATTCTATATTGTTCAAAGTAGCCCATAGCCATGGTAAATCAAGAACCACTTCTGCTCCCTTTTTCTGTTCTGAAATGAGGCAGAATTTCATAGTTAGGATAAACTGTGCTGTCTTGAGTAAACTTCAAGGTAATCAGTTTGGCATAGTGGTTAAGTGTGCGGACTCTATTCTGGGAGAACCGGGTTTGATTCCCCACCTCCTTGCACTTGCACCTGCTGGATGACCTTGGGCAAGCCATAGTTCTGTCGGAGTTTTTCTTGAAAAAAAGAGAGCAGTTTCTGTCAGAGCTCTCTCAGCCCCACCCACCTTACAGGGTGTCTGTTATGGGGAGGGGAAGGGAAAGTAGTTTGTAAGCCGCCCTGAGACTCCCTTGGGTAGTGAAGGGTGGGGTATAAATCCAATCTCTTCTTCTTCTGATACAGCAACATATAACTTTTTTTTGGTGGGGCCTTAAGACCAACAGATTTATCCTGGCAGAGGCCTTCCTGAACTAGAAGCCCAGTCCATCTGATCCACAACAGTTTCTGCCACAAAAAGGTTCAGAAAACTGTTATGCTTTACTAGGGCTACAAGTCCATAATTATTCCATGGTCTATTTATAAAACAGAACCCCCCCCCTTTAATGGCTCATAAGATTGCAGACACGAATGCATTGGGACTGGGAAGAGGCAAGCACTTGGGAAACCCAGGTTCAAACTGCACTCGGACACAGAAGATTACCATGAGTTAGTTGCTCTCAGCCTAACCTACCATATAGGACAAAGACTGAGTCCAGTGGCACCTCTCAGAGCAACAAAATTTAATTCGTGTGCAGGGACACTTCTTCAGAATTCCAGAATTAAACTTTGTTGGTCTTAAAGGTGTCACTGGATTCAAACTTTGTTCTGCTGCTTCAAACCAACATGGCCAACCCACCTGAATCTACCTCATAGGGCTACTATTGTGAGAATAAAACAGAGGAGAGAAGAATGATGATGTCATCTCTTTTAGGTCCCCACTGGAGAGAAATTGGGCTACAAATATCTAACTAAGTCAGTAGTTATGTTCAAACTGCTCATCAGCACCTGGATCTCCAGATGCCCTGGGCATCCCGTGGAGACAGCCATGAGTTCCACAGCAGAATAAAAGCATAACACAAGTTTAATACATTTATTAACTCTAATGTGCTTCAAGACTCTAAGGTGTTTTTCTAATAAACTTGTAAAGTACCTTTGGTGGAAACAGGCAGCTAATAAGTGCTCTATAAACAGATTTTAAAAAAAATCTTACTAGTTCTCTCTCTCTCTTTTTAAAGTCATATGGCATCTCACATCATATGCACGTATATGAAAAGCAGACAGTATCTCGAAATTCTATGGACTAACATGTGGAGTTGCAAAGTACCACTTGCCAGTACATCCCAAAGTGTGCACAGGTGGCACTAGCCAACTACTGGCACACTGCAGTCAACCACAAACCAAGAGAGAGGGAGAAGGGGGTGGGCTACGAGGCGACAGATGAAAAGCACAAGTTCCCAGACGTAGGCGGCTCAGCTCCTTCACGCCTAAGCAAGACTCCGAGTGGGCGTGGTTGCGAGGATGGGGGCGGGGCGCCATGACTCTTGGATCTCTGGCTGAAGGGAAGGGTCGCGTGAGGGCAGAGGAGGGGCAAGGGACTCACAGCGCCCCCTACTTACGGGCCTAGTGGGCGCCGCAGTCACTCCTTTCGTTCGGGGCCGGGTCCCAGTTCGTGCCGGGTAGGTCGTCAAGGGCCGAAGCAGCCGCTTCCGGGGCCACAGAAGACGCCTCAGAATCAGTCAGATGGATGCTGACCCGGAAGCACTTGCTCTTCCATTCGGAAGTGGTCAATAGCATAGAGAACCACAAACGGGCCTCTCGTTGCGTCTTCTGCGCATGCAGTCAGTGGGAGGAGGCGGTGGGGAAACGGAACGAGGGAGAGAAAGGCTGAGTGCTTTCAGCGCATGTGCAAGTGGGAAAGGTACACGGGAGCCTTGGGAAAAGACGCGCCGGGTCCTTGTGCCGCCCACGTTGCCTGCTTTTCTTCCGCTATTTAGCAACGTTGTAGAGGCGGTCCGATTGTAGGGGAAAGCTCATCGCAGTTCGGTTCCTGAACCCGCTTTCAGTGCCGGCGGTATAGTACTTCTGAACGCGCGCAGAGTACATCTGATCAGGGCTCCCTAGTAAGTTAGGCTGAGCGTGTTAGAAGGCAAGGATTCGAGAGAGGCCGGAGCCCAGCGCCTGTTTCAAAGCCTAAGATTGCATTAATAAGCAAAATGTAGTAGCACAGGAATCGATAAATAAAACTTGCTTTTAAAATTCTGTTTTGCCCCTTAACCTTTTGAGGTAGCCGCCAATAAAAAAAGGATACAATAATAAAATCTTGACCCGAGCGGCAAAAGTCAACCCCCACCCCAACATCCGCTTCCAAAAACCGAACTGTACTTTTATCCTGTTCCTCCAAGGAGTTCGGGGTGACAGCATTCTCCCCCTCATCCCTTTTCTTCCTCACAACAACCCTGCAAGTAAATTGGACTGAGTGTTGGTCACCTAGTGCCTCACTTGAGGATCTGAAGCTGGATCTTTAGTGCTGGAACATTAGAGTTATCTGACATAAGTGAACACAGGTAAATGTCCTGGATAGGCAGCTATTACAGAAACAGCAGATCAGCCTACCCTTCTTGCATCTGGTTACTCCAACCAGGTAGGATAGCTTGCAGAATTCCAGTTGTGTCAATATTTGTGTAGGAAGTGGGTGCAGCTTTTCTCAGCACTGCATGGTGAGCTGCACCAGCCAAAATTTCCACCTTTGCACAGCTCTTAAAAGACAGTAGGCTGTCCTACTTTTGCCCGGACTGCAAGAGATCATCCCAGTGCAGTGTACCTTTACAGTGATATCCTAAATTCACCTCCACCGTTATAAGCACATTATTCTACTGGGGATAGTACTTTTAAATTTTATATTTTTATATACATACACAGAGAGAAGATTATCTCTATCTGGTACTTTTAACGAAAAGTTCATCTGCTGCTTTACAGGAAGGTACAATATAACACAAAACAATACATTAAAATATCCAAACAAAAATCAGCGAAGTCCAAATAAAACAAACAATAAAAACCTACAGTATGAAATCACCAAATGTCTCAGTATTCTGAACCATAGAAACAGAAGAGCAATACAGTCTACTAGAGTCAGCAGAAACATCTGTTTTCAATCTGGTTTCAGGCCATGATATGGAAATAGGACCACCTTAGCTAAATATTGAGAAACAAATACAAAAATTGAGGGTCACAGTGTTAGGAAGACATACAAAAATATATATCACTGTACAGTAAATGTACAGCGTTCCGTGCGCCTTGGTGTTTAGTCATGCCAGCCACATGACAACGGAAACGTCTTCGGACAGCGCTGGCTCTTCGGCTTTGAAACGGAGATGAGCACCGCAACCCTAGAGTCAGATTCGACTGGCTTTCGAGCAAGGGAACCTTTACAGTAAATATCTGTTTATGGTAGAACAATTTTATGCTTTTTATATTTTTCAATACTGTTATCTAGATATTGGTATCAAATATTATCAAATATATATTTCACCCAAACAATGCATAGAGAAAAATATGTTTCACCCAAACAATAACATTGTGTGCAGGTTTACATTCAGAGACAGCACCTTGTCAGTATCACTATCACCAGTCCCATGGGACTCTAGTAATTTACCCGTTTCAAATGAATCTTTTTCAAGGACCATGATGTATATATAAAGGACATAAGGCACAATAATTTTTCTTTGTGAGCACAAAAGCTCTTAAGATAGCAGCATACTTGTCTAGGGTCCCATCAGAACCCTTCCGGCAAACATAATCTATCTATTTTTGATAATATTCGATACCAATATTTAGATAACAGTATTGAAAAATATAAAAAGAAAAAGAATGAAGCATAAAATTGTTTTATAAACATATATTTACTGTGCACAGTGATATATATCTTTGTATGTCTAAATGTTGAGAAGCGGCGTGTTTCCATGTTGATTTTCTTAATCTGTCAACAGCGTCTCACATTGTCAACCAACCAAGGTCCTTGAACCATTTGGGGTTGGAACTGGAGTTAGACAAAGAGCTCTTGTGTGGATTAGATTGGTTTTATTGGACCTCGTGCAGAAAGTGGCAGCTGGGATTCCTTGTTGGTCCTTTGGGATCTGCTTGCAGAGTCCCATGGAGGTTAGCATTATCACCCCATGTTGCTCAATATTCATGTAAAATCTTTGAATGAGATCACCCATAGCTTTGGAGTTGGCTATTAGAAATATGCTGATGATAGTCAACTGTATATTTCTTTATCTAAGTCAGCAGAAGGAGCCATTTCTGTTTCTGCCTCAATCTTATCTGCTGTGGTCAAGTGGCTGAGGATGAGCAAGCTGAAACTGAATCCTGAAAAATGATGGCGATGGTGGTCAACACAGTATGGTTGCCAACTTCCAGATAGGACTTAAGAGTTCTCCTGGCATTACAGCCGATCTCCACAGCACAAAGATCAGCTCTTATGGACAAAATGTCAGATGGCATAGCATAGAGGCTAGGTGAAACCAAAGCCCTGTAGTGAAACATCCCTGCTGAGCTCCCTCCCCTTCCCAAACTTTTTCCATCCCAAGGCACTGATACCAGCCTCCAGGAATTTCCCAAGTCAGAACGAGCAACTCTAGTAAGGCTAACTGTTTGGAGGGTGTTAATGCATCCCACTTTTGATGTACTGAGTTTATTATTATGTGACTCTGTTAAGAGCTTAGGAATCTTGTTGGACCCATCTCAGTTATTAGAAAAGAAGCTTAGGGTGGTGGCAAAAAGGTTTCCCCCCCCCATTACATCCAGTACAGCCATCTTGGACTCTGCTGACCTGCCCACACTGAACTATGCTATGGTGTACAGGGTTGCCAGGCATAAACTGGCAACCGGCAAGAGATGAAGGGAGGCAGGTTCTTACTGCAAGAAAATCCATAGAGTTTCGGGGTGAATGCGAGAACATTGTCCTGGTGAGATGCCAGCGCTTCCAGGTTGCACTGGAAGTGATATCGAACGAAGACTGCCATCTCCTGTTTTGGTAGCCTGCTTCTGCCCACTGTTCAGATGAGTGTCAGTGCCAGTGGGCATCAGCAACAATTTACCAGGAGTTTGCCTGCCATTAGCAAGCACCTGGTAAGCCTGTATGGTAACCTCAAGACTCAACTATTGTAATGCACTCTACATGCGGGGGGCTGGAGATCTTCTGGAATTACAACTGATCTTCAGACTACATAGATTGCTTATTATTTATTTTTAAACATTATTCTACTTCTAGAGAAAATCTGTGCTTTGGAAGGTGGACTGTATGGCATTATACCCCACTGAGGCCCCTCCCCTCCCTAAACCCCACTGTCCCAGGCTCCACCATCAAATCTCCAGGTATTTCCAAACCCAGAGTTGGGAACCTTAGGGTCTGACTTGTTTTGAGATTTTTGGGAAATTCCTAGTGATTTGGGAGCAGTACCTGGGGAGGGAACTTAGGGGTATGTGTGAGGACACAGAGTCCACCCTATAAAGCTGCCATTTTGGAAAGAATTTTCAGAATGTGAGAATCTGTTGTAATTTTTTTATTGAAACCCCCAAAGGGATATTTTTATTATTTTTCATAAGACTATACAACTACAAAGAAATATAGGGAGGGGGACTACAACTATGGATAAAGAAAAGAAACCCACACTAACTAAAAACCCAAGAGAAGGAGATCATATCCGTGTTAAACTAAATGATAGTAATTAAAGTGTTAGTAAAACAATATACTTGTAAAGTTCTTGTTTTTCACAGCTTCTATGTTAGTATGTTAGTTGTTATGAGAGCTTTCTGAGCATCTTCTTTACTTCAAAAGGTGGTTTTCAAAGTCCTTCTGCCTTTACTTCGGTTTTCTATCTCTGAAATTGTAAGCAACTTTCATTGCTCCCGCACCCATTTCTACCACAGAGCCCTCCTCCGTTCCAGAGGTGGCAGAGTCACTTGATTTGGTTTCTTCGTCTTTGAATTCTTCCCCTGATCCCAGCTGACGTCTCAAGAATTCCTTGGCTTTAAAAATGGAGTTAATCTTCTCTCTTTTATTGTTAATTTTAAAGATGACACCTTCAGGGATCGCCCACCGGTACTGAATTCCGTTGGTTTGAAGTAAAGAGATTAAATCCTTATAGCTTTTCCTCTTTTGACGAATTTCAAATGGAATGTCTTTTGAAGTCTTAATGGACGTATTCCCCAATTTCAGTGGAGTTGCTGAGGTTGCCTTTAATATAGCATCTCTGGTCTGTCTTCTTGCAAATCTGACCACAATGTCTCCAGGCAGGCTGTTTTTTTAAAAATATAATTGGAGTAAGTCCGATAGGCAGTCTCCATATCTTTTACTATTTCATCCGCTGGCAAGCCTGTTACTGGAGCAATAATCTCGCCCATAGTCTTCTTCAAATCTTCTTTTTCAGTTTCAGGAACTCCCTGGAATCTGAGAATCATGTTGGCCTTTTCCATTTGCAGCTGTAACAGACGGTTTTCTTGGAGGTTTTGTTTTGTTTCCACTTCTCCCATTCTTTTCTTCATTTTCTTGTTTGAGGTGTCCATCTCTGTAATTTTCTCAGTCGCATGCTCCACTTTCTTCTCCGTTTCTGCCAGCTGGCGCTGCCGTAGAGCGAAGTTTTGGTTTAGCAAGGTCAGTTGCTGGTTAATACCATCGAGTTGCTCCATCATCGGCTTGAGCATATCCGCTAACATCTTCATGACATCTGCTCCCTCTTCCGGTTTTGGGCTCTGACTGCCCGGTGCTTTTAACTTTCCTCAGGAAGCCGCCATTTTAGTTTTGTTTACAATTTCAAACAGCTTCGCAAGGGCTCGAAAAACTCGTTGCCTCACTATCGGCACTCACGTCTCTCAAAAAAACCTTGTTTACCCCCTCCCTTCCCCCTTCGATATGTTTATCTGTCCATGCGCTTAAGAGGCGTCCCTCTTTGCGCTCCGCTTTTCCCACCGGGGGGGGGATTCATTTTTTAAAATACTCCATTTACTTTGAACTCACGTTCATTGTTGGTCATATCTCTGACCTTGCTCACATCATTCGTTATTCCGCTCGATCTCCAGCGCTTGTCCCGGTCGAATTAGCTTGTGCCCGAAGGCCACACAACGGCAGGACCGTCAGGGCCGAGGGAAGCCTCGATTCTCCGGCATCAAGCTGTCGAAGAGGCTACCCCTCAAAAGCCCTCTGGCCTGGAGCGTATCGCAAAGCCTCCATGCCGCTGGTGTGCTAATCACTCCCCCGAGGTCCGGGGAGAGAGAACGCCATCGCCAATCCACAAACCGGAAGCGCGGAATCTGTTGTAATTGTGGGAAAATTTCATGCCTCGATTGGAGGGTGATATTCTGATTGTAATCTGGCATTAGTTGCTATCCAAATACGACACATATTTTGCAAATGTTACACTGGCTACCTTTGTGTTTCCACGTTAAATTTTAGATGCTGTTACAGTTGTCAATCTCCAGCTGGGGCCTCTAGATCTCCTAGAATTACACCTGTTCTCCAGACTACAGAGATCAGTTTCCCTGCTTTGGATGGTGGACTCTATAGCAATATACCCCACTGAGGTCCCTCCCCAGACCCTCCCCTCCCCTGGTTCCATGCCCAGATCTCCACAAATTTCCGGACTCAAGAGTTGGCAGTTTCACTCCCTATGAAATTGCGGTCCTGACTATCTCTGGAAGCCCAGTCACTTTGCTAAACTTTCATAAATTATATATTTCTGAGTTATTTACAAAACTATTCCTGGCTGATGATGAGATACATAGATTTTTTAAGATCCTGTGGATTTGTATTTTAGTTGCTGAATCTTTACTATATAAAAATATTATGAATATATTTTAAGTTATCTTTTTAATTTGCCTTGAGTCCTCTGGGGAGAAAGGCAGACTAAAAATGGCCTAAGTAACTGCTTAAAAGGAGCCATCACGAAACACCAGGGAAACTGTATTCCCTTCAAGACACAGCAGGGTTTTTTTTTGGGGGGGGGGGCAACATGGCAAGCCTGTTTACCTTAAGAAGGGCTTGTAAAATATGGCTGAGGACATTTTATTGAACTGCATTTTCAGTTTGATAAAATTAATTGCAACTGCCATTTTTGTTTGGCAGAAGTATTCTAAGAAATTTTGTTGGGCTGAACTTTAAAATGTGTAGCAGATTTAAAAAATATCATTAGCTGCCTTGAGCCTAATAAAAAAAAGACAGGGTACAATAGGGAAAAAATCTCCCCAAAAGGCAAAAATTAGGGACAGTGATTTATTAGGAGCAGGTTCCAGATAATAAGACTGTGCTTGGTAGATAGGGACATCTGTAGCACTTGAGGGTTTGGCCAGAGATTGTGGGCTAAGACTTGTAGCTGCCCCTGCCTGATCCTGTGAGTCTACCCAGAAGCTCCACTGGACTTACTCTTGAGTAAGAGCCTTTGCGCTCCTGTTAGTCAGCTGACCAGAAAGCAAAGACACACTGAAGTGCCAATAGGTAAAAGTTACTGAGTACACTCTTGGATTGCCTATAAAAAACGCAGACACCACCTGAAATAAAATACTCTAAGAACATTTTATCATATGCAGTGTCCAAGAATGCTTCATTAAGAGTGTCTACCATTATATATGCTGCACTGCAACAGGGAGCAGTCCAATCATAAATAAAGGCAGACATGGATAAATTCATAATTAAAAATGCATTAGAAATTACAAGCATAATTTATTTAGTAATGTGCAATGGAATAAATTTTCAGTGTAATATTTTTAAATGTGGCATTAATAAATAATAGTAAACAGAATGTTCATATAAATATTTTCATAAGTAGTTATAGTCCAAGGTGCTATGCTGTTAAATAAATTTTATATGGGAGAACCAGATTTCCCCCCCCTAAATGAGAACTTTATTAGGTTGTTAGTTGGGAGAAATGTGTAACCTAAGGAACAGTCAGGGACAATTTTGAGATTGTCAGCTCACACTTCTACCCTGAGTCGTATGAGTTTTAATCTACCATAAATCCTGACATCATGAGCAATGTTCCCTCTAAGCTGTGGAGTCTTGTGAGCAAAAATTCTACTTTGTGAGCTACTGGCTTTATAGTTGTGAGTGAGCGATTTGGCTACTGCATAAATTAGTTTGCTCTGGAGCCGTCCTTCCTGAGCTAAGACAAAAATCTGTGAGCCGGAGGCTAAAAAACTGTGAGCTGGCTCACACTAACTCAGCTTAGAGGGAACACTGATCATGAGGATATTGCTTCAGAACAGAGGTATCCCAAGATAAGGATTGCTTCTATGAATTCTCCACTAAGCTCAGGAAAGGAATATGCAAGACTCCTGGATCATCCCAATGAAATGAATTATTGGAAGTGAAATAGGGTTGCCAGGTCTGGGTTGGAAAATACCTGGAGACTTTGGGGGTGGATCCAAGAGAGGGTGGGGTTTGGGGAGGGGAGTCAGCATAGTACAATGCCATAAAGTCCACCTGTCAAAGCAGCTATTTTCTCCAGGGAAGTTGATCTCTGTCACCTGGAGAGCAGTTGTAAAAGCGGGAGATCTCCAGGTCTCACCTGGAGGCTGGCAAACCTAAAGTGAAGCAGCAATGCTCGTTATCAGTTACATTTATTTTACTTTCTCACAGAGACTCAAGGCGGATTACACGGTTTAAAACAATGCAAATAGCATGAAAAAAAACGTGCACTATCGAAATGCTGTCGATCGTTACTTAGGCTTGGCTGATCTGCAACTTGGAGACCAGCGTTTTCCCTGCGTCCCGTTATGGATTATGCCTTCTCGAAATGGAAAGCGATTCGATCCTATGTATGTTTTCCTCTACAGTTAAGTTCTATGCAGTTCAGTGCAATTAATTGCCAAGGAAACATTCAGAGATTTGCAGTCTAACTACAAAGTCTAAAGGTTACGTAGAAGTAAGCCTCGCTCTGTTCAATGGGGTTTGCTTCCAAGTGTGTCCTGAGAAAACATCCTGTAAAAGGTACCCAGAATTTACACTTATGAGAAGTTTCCTGCACGACAATTCTGGACTTGCTTGGGGGAGTAAGCCCTGTTACTTCTGAGTAAACATTCTTCGGACTGGGCTCAGCACACTTCCTTGGGAGTTTAGTTTTGCGTTCAAAAGGGTTTACTTCCGTCTAAGTATACATAGGACCCTTCCGCATAAAGTAAACGGGCTTGAGGTTGCCATGGCAAAGTGCCATCCCGAGGGACGTGTTGCGAGGAAAGCCAACCGACAGCTCGGCCGAGTCCTTCCCCGCAACCACAACACCATCTCTCCGTAGGTTAGCCGTTGCCATGGCAATAATCAGAGGCCGGGAGAGGCAGACTCCTCCGCCCATCCGTACGCCCCAGCACGTGACCGTTCGAACGCCCCAATCAGAAGTTCCGCTGCTAGGGGGCCGAGACCGGAACGCTGGGAAGTTGCCTTTCGGTCCCTTTCAGCCGTCCTTTGCAATTGGACGTCGTCGCCTTCTCTCGTTCTATGTTCTGATTGGCCACCGGCTCCGCGCGCGCGCGGGGGTGTATATTTAGTTGAATATGTATTGTTAGTTGGTTGAGCTACGTACTTCAGCTACCCGCGAGACGCCCTCAGGGGGCAAAACGGCACGCTGAGATCTGGGCGTATTTATTTCCTTCTGCCCCCCCCCCCCAGTGTTCCCTTTAAGATGCCCCTGGCAACAGGGAGCTTGAGGAGGAGTTAGAGCTCAATACAATAAACCACACCTCCAAAGTGGGTGGGGCGAAAAAGAACCACCTCTCAGACCGAAGGCAAAATAAAAGGGCAGGAGGGGGCGGAGCGTGGCGCTGAGAAAGTAGGAAGCAAAGAGGACGATTGCATAGGGAGGAGCTAAATAAAGAGCGGGAAGCTCAGGAGGCGGGGCAAGAGCCCCTTAAGGGGGTGGGGTGCAGGGATGGCCCAGAAGGCTTAGAGGCGGGGCTATGAAATAACGGGGCGGGGCATAGGGGAAAACAACTCTTGAGAAAGTGGGGCGAGGAAAGGATAGAGAAAGGAGAATGTGGGGGGAGAGAGGGTAGCCCCATAGATGTATGCCTCTTATCTAGTCTAATATGGGTAACTCTGTGACAAGGAAGTCTGTGGCGAGGAGGTCTCGTGAAGAGACCGGGGGTGGTGGTGGAGTAATTGACATTTAGTGATTCCTGACAGTATTTTCATCCTCCTCTTTCTTCACGTCATGGTGGGGCACTAAAAATCAGTCACGGATGATCCCTTCCCAGAAGCTGTGGAAAGGAATGAAAGGGGGGGGGGGGCGGTGGGTAAGAAGACAGCGTAATGAGTGTGGCTGGGGAGAGGGGCGACGTGAAATAGAGGGAGAGGTTGGAGGGGAAAGGGGGGGTTGTCCGAGGAGAGCGGCAACAGAGGCTCAAGGGGTGGGGGAGGGGCAGGAATCAGGGCTGCCAACTTCTACTCCTGGGGGGGGCATCCCTCCCTTTCGGAACAACCAGTAAGGCAGCGTGGCGACTGGGGGGAGGGGTGTCGGTTTCCCCTGTCGGGGCAGGAGGTTGGCAAGCGGACAGGCCCGGGTTGTGGGGGGGGGGGGTTGAGGAAGCGCGCGTGTGGACCGAAGCGAGGTCCGGGCGCCGCTGTCAAGCCAGTCAGCGCGGAGAACGAGGAAAGTTGACTCCAGAGAGGTGCCAACGAGGGATGTTCTAGCTGCCGTGCTGTGTACAGTCCCCTGTGAGCAATCCCATTGATCCAGGGGGCCTTACTGCTAAGTAAAGACCCCTGGGATCCGGGGGGGGGAGTGAGTAGTGGTTTGTTGCTGCGTCTCTCCACCCCCCCCCCCGAAACTTGCGAATCCCGGCTGGAATCCGTGTTGATTTGCGGGAGGGGAGGGGCTCTGGGAGTCCGTGGCAGGCAGAAGTTCCACGGGGCGGGACTTCAAGCCCGGGGAGGGCTGGCTGGCGGGGCGGTGCTTCGGCGGGCTGCTCGTCCTCCTCTTTCTCCGGAGGGGAGGGGGCGTGGCTCCGGCTGGCTCCCACGTCCCCTCTAGTCTCTCTCTCGGCTTCTCTCCTCCTTCACAGGGTGACACGTCTGCAGGGTGAGTGAGTGGCATTGGCAGACTGTCAATCCCTCACCAAAGCGGCCATCAAACAACATAAAACACACACAGTCACTGAGCTGCTGGGCTCATAAATTCCAGCTGGCTGATATTTTTGCACGTTGCTTTTTTGCAAGAGAGGGTGTAATTAATATTTTTCTGTGTGTTTTTTTTAAAAAAACTTTCCCCCCTTAAAAAATCCGCTCTTTTTGTTTTGCACAAGTTTAAACTTTTGCTGCTATTTTATCCCCCCTATTGTACAGACATTGGGATCGGTTTGTTATGATTTTTTTCCGAGGGAGGAAAGGGCAATTATTTTCCCCCCTCTGGTTGTATTTTCTTGGCTTCGATTTTTTTCCTTTAAATGTTGCCATTAGGGGCTTGATTTGTATGCGGGATTTTTTAAATTCCCTATCTTGTGCCACACTCGTAACTTTTTTAAGGATTTGAAAGCAAGCTTGTTTTTCTTTTCTTTTTACTTTTTTGTACCGTTTCCCCCTCTTTCTTCCAAGAAGAGGGTTTTTAGGGGAAAAAAGACAAGTAAATAAAGGACATAAACAAGCAACTAACTTTTTTTCTCCATCTCCCCACCCCCCAAAAGGAAATAATAAAAGCTTTGGATGAAGATTGTACCAAGGAAAGAAAACTGCCGACACCTTATCAAGGCCGTTTGTCCGAGCCACAAATATGATGATGAAAGAAGATTGTAACTAAAGAAGAGATTGATTTACTGCTTTGGAAAGCAGAAGAGTGTGGAATAAACAACGGAGATCCGGTCAAATATCAAAACACTGATATCTTCCCCCCCTTTATTCCCCTCAAGAACAGGAACTGAAATCCATTACAAGACCCAGCGATTTTACTTGCGTTTTCTCTCCCCCGCTCCCCCAGCACAAAACCACCTTCTGATCGCGAAGCGCTTATAATTTTTTCCCTTTCTTTTTTTCTCCTCCTCCTTCGCCGTACCGTTTCTTCTGCTCCTGCCGCCGCTTGCTGCTGCTCGTCTCTAAAAGTGCATTGATTGGGCTGCGGAAGGAGGTATGGATGAGCAGTCCAGGATGTTGCAGACTCTGGCCGGCGTGAACCTGGCTGGCCACTCGGTGCAGGGGGGCATGGCTCTGCCTCCTCCCCACGGACACGAAGGGGCAGACGGCGACGGCCGAAAGCAAGACATAGGAGACATCCTGCACCAGATCATGACCATCACGGACCAGAGCTTGGATGAGGCGCAAGCAAAGTTGGTTCCGTCTAATTAACCCCCCCCCCCACCTTGTGGTGTCTGTGAGTCTGGCTGTGTGTGTGCCTTGTGCGCTCCTCTGTGTGTGTTGTTTATATGCGGAGTATTTAAAATAAATTATTTCTAGCCTTCCTGTCTTTTTCACGGTAGGGACCAAAGATTCTTGCAATTAAGGGAGCCTCAGAATACTGGAGGAAAAATTGTAGAAGCGTTGGAGCCAGGGGCAACAGTCAGAGTTGGTCTGAACAGGAAAGAAAGGCATGTGTGACCCCCCCCCCTTTCCATTTTATTGTATTAACGCTGTATCTAGGCTTTTGCTAATTATTTTCCCACACCCACCCTTTCTGAATGCCTCCAAACATTGGTACCTGGTGTTCAGAAGTAGGGAGAAAGGACTAGCATGCAGTCCCATCTTGGGGAGGCTTTGAATTTCCTGCAAAGAAGTGATTTTTAATAACTTCTCTGCATTCCTTGTCCCTAAAGTGCTGATAGAGTTAGATTGATAAGAGCTGACAAAACATTGTTGGGTCGGGAGTGACTTTGGTGTCTTTCTTCCCCCCCTCCCCCTTTCTAAATCTAAGTAAATACAAAACAAAGCGTGTAGTTGAACTCTGGAAGTTCCCCCTCTCCCCTTCATAAATCAGTGATGATGATGTAGCGGATTGGAAAGCTTTGACAAGCAGTGATTTATGTGCCCAAGAAATGGCAGGAAATTTTCACATGAGGTTCCTCGTTGTTTAAACCCCCCCCCCCCAATATCTGGAAGCAAAAACAAACAAAAACACTTGGGTATCGCTTCTAGGCTGCGAGTGGCAGGTAAGCAGGCAGGGCAGCTGGAGTTGGCTGGGTGTCTTCTTGTCACTCCGCTCTTTACTGATGAGCAAGGAGGCAGTGGATCCCGTCCCCTCCCCCTAGCACCCAGTTTACTTCTCTAATGTTTAAGTTCAAACCCCTTTCTCCTTAATGGAGGTAGTCTGTCTACAGTGCAATTACTCCTGTTGCTGGGTGCCTAAGAGAGTCTAGCGTTATCCCTATTCCTTATTGCTAATCGCTGTCTTAACTGCTTACTCCGTGACACAGATCACAACACAAAGAATAAAGGCCCTCCCCCATTAGAATGATTTTTTTTCCATAACAGAAAAGGCTTCTTGTTGTCAAATAGCCTGTTCTAATACTCTTTTTGTGTCTCTCTCTCTCTGTTTATCTTTATTTTGCAGAAAGCATGCATTGAACTGCCACAGAATGAAGCCTGCTTTGTTTAGTGTCCTCTGTGAAATCAAAGAGAAAACAGGTAGGACACCACAAGTTATACAGCTCTTAAAAATAAGCCCCTTCTCCCCTCTCTTCTCCCCCTCCATAGGTAAATATTGCAATATACTTCTCTAAGCGAGGAATAGGAGAGCTGCTTTAGGAACCGCAGCCATCTTTGATCATCGCCTCCTTGTCTGTCTCTGATCTTTGGGTTGGGAGGCAGGGGAGAATGTAAGGAGGGAATTTCTTTACAATTCATAATCCCGCACACAATGACACACAAAATGCGATCGTGTGTCCCTGTTCAGGGTTAATTCTCCCTCTGGCTGTGATCGAAAGAAAACAGCAGCGAGGACCCCAGGCTTTCTCTTTCTCTTCCCCTCCTCCCCTGCCTTGTTTGAGTGTCAGGTTCTTAAAGAAGCGATGCAAGGGACTGGAGAAGCCTATTGCAGAAAGCAGCCCCTCTGAGCCCAGCAGAGCTGGCAACTTTCTTGGGCTGCTCTTCTGTTGATCTTGGAAGTTGCCAGTAGATGTGTAACTGGAGGGATTCTCAGTCAATGGCTTTGAGTGCCTATGTATTGTAGGGGGTAAATGACTGATCTTTAGAAATGCTGTGGGGACAGTTTTTGTCTTCAGCACATCTTCATCTTGCGGGGGTGGTTTACACATGGTTATCAGTACTTGCCTGAAAATTCCTTCTGGGAAACAAAGGTTACATATTGGGGGGAGGGGAATAAATAATCTGAAGAATGCATCTTCCAAATCCAAGGCTATCAGGAAGGAGCAATTTGGTAACATGCATTCATACAGGATGCAGTGGGGAAAAAACCCAAATACTTTCCCTAGCAAGCGGGTTCACATGGTACAAACATCTTTAAAGGGGGGAAAAATCAGTCTCAAGAGCTCTTAAACCTGAAGGCTAAAAGTACACCATCAGGAATGATCTTTGTGTTGTAATTAGGAGCACTTAGCTCCTTACAGTAGTTCTTAACTGGCATTGCTTTCATATGCCTTACAAAACTTTTATTCATTCAACTGCTTAGGTGCCAGGAAGCCCAGTCAATGTTGTAAGGGTTGCCTTGGCTAAAGAAACCATTCTCTTTGGCTTTAGAATCAATATGGAAATGTAGGAATGTTGAGAGCATTTTTTTTGAAAGCAGAGTCCATAGATTTGGGCCAGGAGCTAGTGGTGATGGGTTACTTCTGCTCGTGTGTAGGAAGAATAGCAAAATTTTACTTTATTGACTGCATAACAGTCCTTTTAAAACATTGCTATTAAACTGACTTTAAAGGCAGTATATCAGATTCTTGATTTGATGATTTCTGATTTTAAAAAGTTTTCTTACCTGTCCCATAGCACTCGTGTTCATATAAAGACATAGTTACATTATCGGGATGGAATGGTAGAGGACAGAGAGGAATGAGAAGCCCTTGATAATAAACCTTCCATGACTGCATAGAATGTTTTGTGCAACAGGAGAGCTTGCCCTGGAGGCCAAGAAATTATTTATCTGTATATTTGGGTAGCTAACACCTGAAAACTAAACTAACAGAGTGCTAGTTGTAGAGGGAAGGGAAAATGAGATCTAAGCATTTATAAACTAATATAGTAAGCATTTCTGTCTTAATAAGTAGAAGCAGAAAAGCCATAGTTCTCAATACATTTGTATTCATTGAGATTGGGTTTTTTGTTGCTGGGAAGTTGCTTCTGTTCTCTGCTGACAGTGGAATATTGGGGGCATTATCAATTGCATTGTGCAAATGAAAATGGATCTCGCCTTGTATATTCTCCCCCCCATTTGCTTTGTATTCATTTTATTTATTTCTAAAACTTTGTTGGGAAGCCAGCTTTTGAGCCGACTGTCTTTGATGTTCTGCAGCAGACAGATTTCAGAGCAGCAGGCATTGGTGCCTGTGATCCTTTATTTGCCAGCAGCTAAGACCTCCCTATTTGAAGGGACGTCTAGTCACCCGTGTGTCAAAGGTGAGTCAAGAAGTGAGAAAGTCTTTTCAGGACTGAGGAATTCTGGTGGAGGGTGTTCACAAGGACTATGGCTTCCTCAGGAGGAAAGAGATACTGACAGCTGTCAAGGATTGAGTGTGATTTGGTGATTCTGGTCATTATCCCAAATGCTGTTTTGTTGCCCCCAGGTTGTATTTTCTGTGGAACAGTTAGGCACAACAAAGGGTGGGCTTGTCCATCTGGCCAGAGGCAAAATCCTACCCGTGAGATTGATGTGCTGAATGACTGATGGAAGAAAAACCGCATCACCCTTCCAACCCTCACCACCCTCAAGAGTTTTTATAGGACAGCCCTCATTCAGGATTGCCCATCTGAGATGAAATGGCCGAGCATGCATTAGCAAAAGAAGCGTGAAGGCAAATTCTTGCATATCTTGTATTTCATTGTCCCTTTCTGAAAATAGTGGGTGACTTCCACCCTTCATTTCAATGGCCTGATCATTCTTATGACTCCCCCCCCCCACCTTTGTTTTGCTCTGCATGGGGAAACTTGTACATAATATATTGCCTCGTCTATCTTCATGTGAGCTCTAAACTTCCAGGATAAAGACTGTGGGTTGTATTTCAAGAAGTGGTGTTCCTGTTCCCTCCTTTCTCCCCACCCTTGCTGTGTGATTTGATTCCAGACTTCTGCAACTGGGTGTATGCTAATACTTTTTTGGGTGTGTGTGTGTGTGCAAAAACTATTTTTTCCCTCTCCCTCTGTAAGAAAATTATTTTGGTGGTTTTTCCTCTACATAATTTAAAAAAAATGGAGAAGCAAGGGTTGGAAGTGGTGAGGATAGGAAACCTAAAACTAGTTTTAGATGAGTCTGTTCTGGCAGTTCTAATACTGTAGTGGTGACTGCGGTATTTCATTGTGTTTTGTTTACTTCTGTGGCTAGAGTTCTGTGCAGTTAGTGATGAGTGACTGCGTCCATGCATGCTCACAGTTTTTTATTTAGTGCATTGCTTATCAAATGACTTGGGGTAAAAATCTACTACTTTAGAGTCAGAGGGTGCATTCCATTCATTAAGACATTCATTAGGTGTTGTTTTTCCTTTGTAGTGTGTGTTTCAGTTTGGAATAATCTATTTAGGTTTATACTATCTGATTTGATAAGGGCACTTATTTATTAAAATAATTTTTGGGGGTGGGGGGGATGGGAGTGATACTGTTAATCCCTCCCCATCTAAAGTAAGTTGAATGTGATATCTGCAAATTATTCCTGGAAGCAGTACAAAATATCTGTCTCTTTTGAAAGAGCACCTTACTTATTTCAGTGCAAGAAGAGCCTGCCATGGACTCACTCACAACTGCCTTATGGCGACCCCAACCATGGGATGCTCAAGGCAAGAGATAAGCAAGGGTGGTTTGGCATTGCCTTCTTCCACATGGCAGCCTTCAGTCTTTCTTGGTAGTCTCTCATCCAGAGTAGGGGGGAAATGAGCCATAAGGTCTTCGAAGTCATCTAGCAATCGCTTTCAGCTGTGCTGTTGTGTGTTTCATTAATCTGTATGTTGTCTTACTGACTCATCCCAAAGTGTCTGCTTTGTGAATAGCTGATCTGTTGCATGTTTTGTGTTTTTCTCTTCACCTGTGAGCTTGTGTTAATGTGTGTATGTCATTTTGTCTGTTGTCCCTTCATAGTTCATAGCTGGATCACCCTTAGCCACCAGTTTCAGGTACTTTGTATTTAGTTAACTAAAACTCCAAACAAAAATATATTAATTCTGACAGTCTCTAAAATGAGTAGAGAATTGCTGTGTTTTCCCTGTGGGCTGCTGTATGAGGGAGTTTTGAACTGATACATAAGCTGTACATTCTAATTTTTTCCACGTGAATATGGATGTGCATGTATGAGTGAAAGAGAAAATTGTGTGTGTGTCTCTTTTTAAAAAAGAGTCAAATATGACAGCTGCCAACCAAACCTTAATTTAATGCCACTACAACCCTGAATTGCATTCATTCACTAGTAACTCCTAATGGCATACATGATGTCTTGCCAGATTTGTGGCCTTTGTGAGGCTTATAAGCAGGACTGACTTGGGGAGATCATAAAACTTAATGAACTTCTCGGCTGCAGGAGGTGTCCGCAGGGGGAGAGACAGGCCTGCTTGGCTGGTTGGGCTGGTTGGACCATTTTTTATGTTTTAAAGAGGGGTATAGGAAGAGAAGAAACGACAATTAAAAATGTCCAGAGCCCTCATTCAGAGTTACTGCTTCAAGAAGTCAAAGACTTTGGTTATGTCAAAACATACTCAGGCTACCCCCATCACCACGTATGCCTAGATCAAAATGTATAAGAAATAACTTCTTGCAGTTTCCATTATGTTTATTAGTGCAATTGTAACTGCTTCTGCAACACCTTTTCACTGATAATGCTTGCACTCTGTTATACCTGTACTTTTTGTTGTTCAGTTGCACAGTCGAGTTGGACTCTCTGTACTACAAAGCTCTTTGCTGATGTCTGAGGACCTCCACCTCTTGAACACTTTAGCTCCTCCTAGCTATGCCAATTACTCAGTATAGGACAACTTTTCCCCCCCTGCTTTTGATCAAGATTTTGAAATAAGTTAGAAGCCCTGTACGCCATTTGACCAGGTTACAGGAGCTGAGTTACATACGTTAACAAAAACTCAGTATTTGCAAACTGGTTTAACAAATACAATATTATGTGGTGAAATTATAATATGAGAGAGTGTATGTTCGCAGGGAGGGCGGGATATAAATCCAAAAAATAAATAAATAAAATTATGTTTGTTAGATGTTGTGCTTAACAGTAAATGGGAGAGTGTGCTTTTTTATTTTAATTTTTTTAAACAGTGGTTGCATTTGAGGAAAGATATGTTTTTGTATTTCCTTTTTTTTGTTTGCACTATCATTCTTGATCCTCGAGATTAAAAAAATTCTTCGATTAATCAAAGTAGAATGAAGTAATGAACAAACTATCATTCTTTTAGTAATTTGAGAGTGTATCTCCCCACCCCCACCCCATCTAACAACTATTGATAGGGTTCTCCCTTTAATTTTTAAAAAGTGTTTTAGGCTGCTTTGATTCAACCATAGTTACTTGGTCATAAAAGACCTGTTACTGCACAGTACCTTTGCTAGAGAACCTAGCTGTGTTGTGGTAACAAATAAACATCAATTTGATTAGGTGGTTTCTTTTTTCTTTCCCCTTTTTCCCCCCCAGCCACTTTCTTCCTCCCTTTGAACCTGTATGGTATAATCAGACCTGTTTGTCAATACTAACTCAGTGTGTGTATTTCTTCTGTCTCTCTCCTTACCTAAACTAGGCTTAATTTGCTTCCTGAAATTGCAACTGCTGTATATGTTTTTAGATATTTTAAATTTATCAGCTGCTGACCAATTATTTGAAATGTTTGTTTTAACTCAGTTCCTTTTTGCCCAAAGTTAAAAATGAATTCATGTTACTGGTGGGTTAGTGAGGCTGTGCAGCCAGACCATGTACCAGTTTTAATAGATTTGTCAACACAGTTTCTACAGCCCTAGATGAGGCATGCCTATTTCCATGCTGTGAATATTTTGTGATCCTTAATCAATTCAAATAGCAAACTGCTTGGACGGCTCTGATCAGAACACCATAGACAAAGCACAGTCTAGTGATTTTGTAACAGTGCTTGGAACTCTCTAAAAAGCTTTGTATTGATACAGTATAGTACTGTAACTGGGGAGTGTTATCCATCTCCCCTTCCCCTGACTGGTTCTCTGTCTGTGTTGCATATCAAGCCTCACAGATTGAGGGCTAGCTGAATATTTTAAGCTAAATAGGAATGACTAATAGGTTTGTATACGAACAACTTTACATAAATCTGAACTCGGTTAGTTCCCCCCCCCCCCACCTGTGTATCATTGATTGAATGAGATGTAGAGGTTTCTAAATTGACAGCATGAGGAGAAAGGTTCTCCCACCCAGTGGTGTTTAATGCTGTTTGCTTATCCCAGTGATCAGTATAGTTTGGAACTGGATAGCATTTGCCTAGCATTCTTTTTTCCTTTTCCTTTTTATCTTTTGTTACACTTTTTACTTTGCTTTGGTAGGCAGTTCTGTTAAGTATGATCAAAGTAAATACTTTACATAAAATATTTAATATAAATAATTCAGATTTCTGTAGGCACTTGCTAACCTATAAAAAAACTAAATAAGGGGCAGTTCATCAGCAGACTGATAAATTATGCTTTTTCAGCCCAATGTTAGAGCTATCCACAGTATTATCTCTCTAACATATGCAAACATGGTTGAGAAATGAACAGTGTTGCCGATTTGGTTTGCTGCCATCAAAACTTTGTTCTTCTCACTTAGCTCCTAGAAAAACAGATATGTAGGAAACCTCCAGCCTTGAGATGCTTCATTTGCTTAGACTGTATGTTTTCCATTTTTAACTTGTTATGAGTCTGTTTAATATGTATTTTGGAAGGTAAGTAGACAAACATAGTTGGTAATGTTTAGTGAACTCTGGGCTGCAGCGTAGGTTTTGAGGGGTCTGTTGTCTTCTGTTAGAAAGCAATCAGTTATTTTATGATGGAGAGATCCATCTTTGATGGTGTACCTATTTTGGGGGAGATTAACTAGATTTGATGAAGAACAGAGGTGTTGCTGAGCAAATGGGCATATCCTTGCTCTTTATTGTATATACTTGCTCCTGAAAGCTGTACCTCAATTAGTTTTGCATTTGTCCCTATTAACAGGAAAATCAACATTCATCAGTATATGAATATGCAACATATTATTGTATTTAATGTTCCAACAGTATCAGAATTGGGAGTTTGACAAGCTCTTGGATACTATTAATGGATGGTCAGAAGGTAGCTTCTAATGAAGATTGAGTCCTGTCTGCGTTGACTTGAGTTAAAGCACTTTTTGAAGCACTCAGATGCTTTATACGTGAAAAACAGAATGAAAATCATAAATGCACTCGGTTTCTGATGCGTGGAAAAATTAGCCATTTTAATGTACTTGAAGTGGGTTTCTGAATTGATTTGGCCATGCAGAGATGTCGATTTACAACTGTATTCCATCCTTTCTCTGGGTGTGATTTTTGTTTTTGTCTTGTCTCCTTCTGCATACTTAAAGATACGTTGTTAAAACTTTCATGTTAATTTTATACTGTGTTTTGATGCTATTTTAAAATTGTTAGCAGCTGTTTTGGTGATCCCTGATTTAAAGTCCTGATGGAAATATTTTGTATAATTCCCCCCACCCACCCCCAATGGGCTACAAGCAGCAGATCTTGTACGGCTGGGTTAAGGGGCTTTTATTCAGGGTTGATTCAGTTTTCATACTTCTGCATTAACCTTCAACCTGTCTAACAGATCTCTACTGTCCAGCAGGTGGCTTGTTACATATATGTGTTTTATTTTTCTGCTTTTTGTTTTGGTGGGTGTCATGCAAGAATGAAGCTACACATGCTCGGTTTTTTATTAAACACTAGTTCTGTGTTTGGGCAGATGCAATGAAAAAAATCCATCTATCTCACAATCCTCTTACTATGCAATCTAAATTAAGATTCTGTGCAGGCCTTACAGATGCTGGTAACTTTTTTTGGCAATTATCATTTTGTTTGGTGAGCAGTAGTAAAACAGTGTGCGGTAAAAGTGTTTAGAGGGAGAGAGGATAAATAAATGGAACAGTTTTGCAATGCAAAGTGGTTTGGGGTACGCTTTTTTTTTGGAGGATTTCTTGGCTCTTGCTTAACTGCTATTGTGAAGCCTGGAGCAGATTTTTCCCATTGCTAATGCCCTAGAAGTATTAATTCACTTTGATATGCTAATTAGAGGGCATTATGCAAGAAATGAGATTAAGTGGCAGCATGAAGCCATTTGCCTGTCAGTAAATTGAGAGCTTTAGCATCAGGAGGAGCTTTGTGGTGTTTTTTTTTTCCTGAGTTTCTCTTGGTTTTGCATATAAATAAAATTGATTGAAAGGTCTAGAGAAGCTTCTAGAACATTGGTGGTTCTCCCCCCCCCTTTATGATTATTTAAACTTCGTGTTAGAGACTTCCTCTGAATATTAATTGATCTAATGGGAGACACTGAACATGAAGAATTCCTTTGTGTTTCTCTCACTGTACACTGAGAGAAAGGAAAGTGCTATCTTTTTCTCTCCCCCATATGTACCCAGTGCTAAGAGCTGTAAGACTCAGGGCCTTCTAGTGCAGAAGGGTTAGCTGTGGCTGGTGTCATCCTTTTAGTTTTGTTCTTTGAGACATGCTTGACAAGGATTAGATTTTAGGAGTACCAGCAAACAAAGAACTCTCAAAGTAGTTGTAGGTGCCTCCGTAAAATGGCTTTTTATCAGCCCAGCTCAGTTTCATGGTTTCTCATGAACTGGCAAGCAGTTCAGACAGATGTTTGGGTTAGTTTAGGAAGGAACTGTTATACTGTTCGTGGATTTTATTGGGCTGCTGGAAAAAACATTCAAGTGGCATTAAGAGCAAAGAAATTCTGGGTTAACTTTTACATTCTAACCTCAATTCAACCCAATGAGTCTATTCATTAGATTCTATATAGTGCATGATATTCCTCTGAGCCCCACACAGTGTCAAGGCACCATAGAATGGCTTGAAAGACATTGTTTCTGATTTAGATCACATCTTCCCAACTTATAGCTTTAATGCCAGTTTTAATTTTAGTTTCTTTGACAAGTAGAATATAATCAGACCTGCACCTCCTGGTACAGAAGAAGCATTAAAGGAAAAGATAAGAATGTAAAGAAAATCACGTGTGTGTGTCCACGCACACGCTAGAAACCATCTCCCTCTAACTGGCTCTGTTTAGTGTGTGAGCACATTAGTGCATAGTGTATAGTAAATACTTCCACAGTTGCTTTGCTTAGCCTGACAATTCCTTGTATAGGTGGACTGAAATTCACTTAACTCTTAAGTATTTTAGTATAGATACAAGAGCATTAAGAAAGTACAGTGACACATCAACTGTGACTTTATTTAAATGACCATGTTCTTCTGAGGTGTGTAGGAGGGTTATCCCCTCATATATAGCATGGTGATTTCTGACCGTTTTAGTACTTGTATGGTTGCTGGATGTATTTTGTATTTGGCTATCTGAAGAGGGGAAAATTAAAGAACCATCTTGTCCTGTGCATCCCAGGAAACTTCAGATTTAATCAGTTTTGTGTTAAATGGCCAGATGCAATCTGGCTGTAGAAATGTATTATAATCAACTGGAATGGAGAAGCAGGAGGCAACTAGATCTGGAGCTGGTTGACTTTTACAACACAAACATATTACCGAAAGGGTTAAATGAGCCTATTAGATAAAACCCAGCAGTTTTTCTTTAGATCTTTCTGGTCAGGACACTTCCACTAAATTTGAAAACGTTTTGGATTAGGATAAGACTGAACTGTGACTAATACCCACAGAAATTACTCCCTTGTCAAAAATAACTTTGGTCTGGCAAATGTTCATTTCTGAGCTATAATCCCTTGAACAAAAGGGCTAAATGAGGAAAACCTTCTGTTGATCTACTGCTTTCACACTATTAATGTGGGTTAGGAAACATGGCAGAGAGGAGGTCTCTTGCATAAAATAAACAATAGTGTATCTTAAGAACTCAATAGGGGACTCTGGTTTCATTTCTGACTTGAGATGGAATCTTATATCAGCAGATGCTTCAGTATCAATGAACGTGCATTAAGAGGGATAATTGTAGGGTTTTGTGGAAGATAGGGCAGGGAAGGATTTTATTTATTTTATATCCTGTGTCTAGGCTCACAGCGGGTAACATCATGATAAAAACATTCTAATACATAAATACAATCAATATAATAAAATACCTAATACTATATGATAAAATATATTATATCATAAGCTAACAGTATAATAAAAGATGGCGTGAAACTCAAGGGGGAGTGGTATATAATCTGTCTAGTCCACGGGGGGGGGGGAATGGGGAGGCCAGTCAAATATGGAGCCTGTCGCTGTCCTCAGCCATAGGCCCGGTGGAACATCTCCGTCTTACAGGCTCTGTGGAACTGCGTATTCTACTACTGATTGTAGCAGAATATGCATTCTGTTTTGCGCTTCCTTAGTATTCTTACCAGTGTTTTGGTCACAGTGTCAGCTTTGCTGCCATGATAGTTGAGGAGGTCATAAGCTTCCCCTTTTTCTGTGTACTAATTACTGCTGCATTCCTTCTGTGCTTCTTCTCTGCCGTAACACTGTTATCTCTAAGCTGTGCAGGTGGTGTAGTGTCTGGGCCTGAGTAAACCATGGGAGCGCTATCGGTTCCCAGCCTCAGCTCTAACGGTCTGGGGCTCCTTCTCCCGTGTGCGGGAATATGGCTAATTGGCCTATGGAAGGGGTGTGTGTGCATACGAATTCCCTATATCCCATTATGCTTGTAGGGGCGACACCATTCTTAACAGTGCTTTTGTTGACGCATCTATAGCTCTGCAATAAAGTATTACCTTTCTGATAAGCGTGTAGTCAGTTGTTGGCTGTGGGTTCTCACACACAGTGACATTTGTGAAGAGAAATGTATTAAATATTAAATGTTTGCTAACCATAGACGAACTTATTTGTAAAATTAGCCATAAGTGATGGGAGTCTGTCAGAAGTGCAAGTGGGCAGGCTTGTGGAAATGGTGATGTCTCCTGCATTCCAAAGTCTCCAGGTTGTCTTTTCTCTGTGTCTACCTTAAATTTTATCTGATCTGTAGTGTAATGAAAACCTAGGTGGAATTTTTAAAATTCGTAATTGCAGAAGGGACAATTCTTTGCTTTTCCTACTAGAAAGATGACCGACTTCTAAAAATATTTTGTTTATTTAAATCCTCCCAGAGGTTATTTATGTTCTTTCCAGGATGTTTTGGATACTGACTTAGTTATAATCGGACTCCCCCCCCCTCCATTTTGTTAAAAATGAATAGGGGCTGTTGCAATAAAAAACCCCCATCTTACAATACTTGCTAAAATGACTCCCATTTTATGAAGTCTGTATGGTGCCATGAGACTCTTGCTTAACTTCTAGATGGTTTTTGTGGCAGAGCTGGTCTGTCATTAATAGTACTATTTATTTGTTTACTTCATTTATCCCCTTTGTCCCCAGTAGTGGCCCAAAGTGTCTTACATCAGTCTTCCCTTCTCTCTTCTATTGTCACAATGACCCTGTGAGGTAGATTAGGCTGAGAATATGTGACTGGCCCAAGGTCACCCAGGAAGCTCTCATGGTGGAATGGGGATTTGAACCTGGGCCTCCCTTATCCTACTCTGAGACTTTAATTACTACACCACACTAGTTATTTTACTAATTGGTGTAACACCCATAATAATGAGGGGAAAGAACTGCAGGTGCCAGATAGCTGTTGGTGCTGAAGTAATTGGGCTTGACACCTGGGTTGCTTTAGAGATCAGAAAGTAGATTGTTTTTAATTTCATCTGGCTTCCGAGGCCTCAATCCTAGACACACTTACTAGTGAGTGAACTATATTTGATTAAATGGGATTTACAGCTTGTATATGGTGTGTTTCAAGTACATTCAAAGCACTTTACATACGCCTTAGTTCTGAAAGTCCTTTTAGCACACCTGTAAGGTGGGTCACCATGATTGTCTCTCTGTTGGAGGTGGGAGCTGAGGATAGGGGAATATTGGCCTGACTACTAGCCACCTAGAGATGAGAACTGAATGGGGTAGTAGGGAGGGCCTTTTTGTGACTGTCAGACATGGCCCCTACACTCCTACGGCTCTGAACCAAGACTGTGTTGTGATCCCTTAACTGGATTTCGAGGCTGTATTTATTACCATTTTTGAACAAATTATACAAACATGAAAAGTTGTGGAAATGATTGTGCGCTAGATAAAGTGATACATTACAGGAGCGGTTGGTTTTACTGTGCTTTATGCCAGGGCTTTCTCAAAAATTATAGTGCAGTCTTCCTGTCGCTATAAAACCCAGTGATACAGTCCATAATAACATGCAGTGGTGGTATTTTTAGGATTTCACTTGTTATTCAAATGGAGTGGGAGCTATCAGTTTCTCTCCATCGTATTTCTTTCCTTTGACTTCAGGTATTTAAAAAAAACCCTCCCTGTTCTAAAAAGGAACAAGAAATACTGTGGGGATATTATTCTAAAGCCCATTTCCTTGAGAGATGGAAATTCCTGTTGGCAACTGTGTAAATGCAGCTGTGTGGTTGGTTCCCTCAGAGTTAAACCCCAGGGTTGCAGATAACACTATGGATGTTGTATAAACTCACAGCAGGTAAGATGATAAAATTATTCCTGGACTGCTTCAACTTGCTGGTGGGCAAATCACTTGCCTGAATTTTTCCTTAGTAAATAATGTTCCTGTACATTCAAAATTTGTATACAGGTGAAAATCTTCTATCCTTGACCTGCTAGTTTTCTGTATTGAGGGATTTGGGTTGGGGGTAAATTTGAAAAAACAATGATGAGGCATCTCTGTCTCCCTCTCCATCACTGGAGCTTGAAGTGGTACAGTTAAGAAACCACCTTGTACTCTTTTGGTGAACCCAGGCTTATACTGGTGTCCCTGGGAGCAGGGGCAAACATCCTGTCGGTTGCCAGCGGGTATGTTGGAAATACCATGAACTGCAGGCTGTAGCTGACTTTGCACAGGGGCTTTCACATAGTCAGTGAAACTTTCCCCTGACTTTCAGTGAACGCTTCATCTAATTCCATGTGTCTAGGACAGGGAAACAACCGTGTCAATCTGCTGAAGCCCAACAGGAACCATGTGGCAACTTCAAAGCAATTTAGTCTCTTGTTGGTTGAGCTTTCCGAGGGCAGCATCTTGCTTCATCGGATGTATAAAGTGGACCAAGATGGTGGTGGATACATTGGTGTGGGAGGAAGAAAAAGTGAGGGGCGACCAAAAGATAGTGGGGGACATATCCTGATAGCTGGTGTGTAATCCATGGAGATAGTAGTCATGTTGCATTTGTGCTATAAAGTTTTGAAGAAATAATTTCTCTTGGGATACAACTAGACAGTGTACTATTGTAACTACAGTGCTATACTTAGACTGGTGACACCCAGGTTCAAATCCCCACTTGGCTGTGAGTTTCCTGGGTAACCTTAGTCCAGTTACACACACTCTTCCCCCGACTTATCTCACAGGGTGATTATTAGTTTAAAATGGAGACGGGGAAGAACTGTGGATGCTGCCTTGTGTAAACATGTGTTAATGATGGCTTGCTGACATGTGAGAGAGCAGGCACTGGATCTCCTTTTTTTTTGGTAAGGTCAAAACTTGGTCAACAGCCTGCGCTCATGGAATTTAATCCTTCCCTTAACCTGTTTTCTTGGCAAAATGTCCCCTCCCATGTTGCTACTAGGCCCAGGGGGGAGGGAACACATTACAATATGGGTTCGCTACCCCCTCCCACTCCCAGACTAGTAACACCTTGGGACAGGGAATGGAGCTGAAGTTATTTGCCATGTACACGGTGCTCCTGATCCAAATTGGGGTTCCCTGTGGTTTAACCTTAAAAAATGCATACAGAAGTTTGATCACAGATCTCCCATGTCTTGTCCAATTGTGTCCTCAAAATTTGGGCAGTTGGGGAGGAAAACTTAGAAAAATGGTGGGAGCTGAGCATGTATAAACCTCTTCATTTGGAATGCTTTTTAGCTGTAAAAAATGGATTTTTGTTTCTTGTTTTGTTTTGTTTGTAAATTTCCAGGGCATTTTCAAGCACTTCTGCCCAACTCTGTGGCCTAGTAACTTCCTAGCACTTTGTGAGCAACAGGCCTTTCTGAGCCACATGCAAGGCTTCTAGTTGTGTGTTGCCTGTACCATTATACATCTTGATTGAGGGACATTAGCAGGGCCTGTGTTCATAGAAGCACAGCTGATGCCTCGGCCTTGGGCAGGCATACTATGCTGGGCTAAATTTTGCCCTTGGTTAGCAAAAGTGAATTTGTTCTGAATTACGTCTTACTGGCTTGCCACTTGTTAGGCCACTGACGTGTTATCAATAAGTTCCTTGGGAACTTATTGACTTGTTGGTTCTTGACCTTTTGACTGTGGCTAAGTATAGGAATTGAATGTCTGAAAATTAAATGATAGGCTGTATACACATAAATTCTTGGGTGTCAGTGTATTACATGGACTAATTTTAGTTTACCTGAATTTATGGCATTTAGTGTTCAATAAAGGAAATATTTCTTTCTTTCAGTATACCGAGAGTCTAATAATATTGTAGTTGCTAGCACTAAGCAAATCAATTTCTTTTTACAGGCTGATTATCATAACAGCTGCTGTTTAATCACTCTGATTGTTAGGTAACTTTTCAATTGTCTTTAACATTTTGGAAAGAACTGGCAAGTCTATCTTGCAGCAATAATGGCGGTTGAGTTTCAACAAGGTTTGGGTCCATTTGTCTTGTAGAGGAGGCAGTAATCTCTATATGCAACCCCCTCCCAACTCTGTTTTGGCCCCTCCCCCATGATTTTGGTTTTTAAAGATGTTGTAAGTTTTTCTTAGCCACTCAGGTTCACATCTTAGTCAAATCCAAGAGAACATATTCCACAAGAGTAATGAACATTTTGTAGCATATTTTCAGATCAATAATGATACATTCATAAGAAGAGGATTTTTTTTGTCTGATGCCCAGTTCAGAAATGATTCAGTGTGTGGTGGACTACGCAGCTGAATTTTCAGTGTGTCTTCCAGTTGTTGTCCGCCGTGCACTGAACTTCAGAAAAGTTCCTCTTGATCATGGTCCAAGGCAGAAAAATTATCTGATCTACCTACAGTCTCATAATTTTAAGGATGGTTCTCATGACGTTCCACCATTGTAAACCGCCCTTCCCCTGTTTTTTTTTCTTCCCCTGTTAGCCTTCTCTTTTTCCAAATTTTTTGTCCATGTACCTAGACTTTTTAGTGCCGTTAGCTGAAGAGTGACTATCTGTATTTTAAGCAATACTTTCATTTGAGTACTCCTTGGGTAACTCATAGTGAACTGATTTCCACAGGACTATCCAGTGAACTCTGGACGCCTACAGATGATCTGACGTCCTTGATAATCTAAATGAATATAAATCCCCTGTGTAATAGTTTTTGGGAAGAGTGGGTTGGAAGTACTCGTCTGCTGATGTTCAGTCCAAAGTTGCACCTTTAGCTGATACTTGTCTTGAGAGAAGGGACCGGGGGGGAAAAGCATCTGTTCATAATGGAACACTCCTCGTTACTGGCAGAAAGCTCCTTGAGCTTGTTGAAGATTCTGTCATTCATGGAACAGAACTTTTGGATCCAGTCCTTTGTCTGAGGGCTAGTGACACAGATCTTCCTTCTGCTGACGTGAAGCAGGTACAGTTCTGTTACTTGTGGGTCCCCGTGTGTGCAAGTTTTTTTTTAAAAATATCACATTTAATACAGGCATGTGATAAATTATTATACAGAACATTGGACTGATATGTCCTAGGGTCAGGAGCGGTTGAGAAGGATGGCAAGGGTGAAAGTCAAAATGACAGGTCTCCTCAAGATAAGCAAGTATGAGGCAGAAGAGTGTTATGTGGAGGCAGAGTGCTAGAACAGTGGTCAAGAGCGGCTTTCTAGAGGGTTTGGTGGAGAATGGTTGGCTGGAGTTGGTGTGATGGGATAGATGCATGCAGCCTGTGTGGTCCAGACACTAGATATGGCAAGCAGGATCACTCTGTCAATAGGGGCATGTTGTTTGTCTGTATAGGCATTTATTTATCTTCATAACAGAAGGAAGTGGCTGGTGTAGTGAGCTTTGCTCATTTTGGGAGGCCTGTGCCTGCCGTTCCAGCAGTAGCTGGAGCAAGGCTGTGGTCAAACGTAATGTAAATATTTGCACAGCATCTCTGTTCTACAATTTGATGGAGAAAACGAGAGTGAGAACCTGCCCTAAATGCCTTGGCAGATTCATTCTGATGAGCAGAAAGAAGCCCATTCACTGAAGAAACAATTGACTTTAGCTTCTTTGTTGTTAAAGTGGCCCCCAGTGATCCCACTGCAAGGACCAGATAGAGCTGAAGCGGCATAGCAAAGGAGCCGAATGGCTGCCTGCTGGCTGGTGGGCTGGCAGTCTGACTGGTGCTGCGGCAAGGCACTTCCTCTTTGTGGTGTGAGAGAATTGGAACGGGCGCAGCATTTATCATCTCCTTTCCCACTCTTCGTGCTTGTGGGGGGGGGGGGAGTTGTCAATGAAAGAAAAAGAACTGTAATTGTGCATTTACATATGCTTCTAATTGTTGATTTGGGGATTTTCGATGAACACGGCTTCACAAAACAGATGCTGTTGAAGAGGGGGGAGGGGAACTTTAAAAAAATTTCTCTCTCCCCTTTTTTTTGGTGGGCAATGAATTAAGTGTTTTTTTGTGGCCCTCTCATCCGTAGCTGGGAGCGGTTTGTGGACCGCGTCTGCAAATGCTGCTCATAATTGTTTTTCACACATAAGTTATGCAAATGAGCTTTTATGGCAACTGGCATAACAATTAGCATCCTCCAGCAATATTTTAGCAGGTTAATTGCAAAATTTCTAAATTGTACATCTGACTTGTTAATTAGGCATGACAGAGGTGGTAAAACAGTTATCTTCAGGCAGTGGCAGCCAGGAGCTGCTTGAAATGCAAAGAACGACGATTGATTGGATTTGAGGGTTAAAATCGTGGGAGCGCTGCTGTTGTCAAGTGCCGCCGAGCTGCTCAGCTCGATCCCCGGTTGCCTCGGAGCAAGAAGCGCGCGTTGTTGCCGAGTACCCTGCCATTTAAGAATCTGCCTTATTTAACTCTCCGACTCACTAAACCCCTTGGATGCCGAGTGCCTTGCCTTTGCTGTCGCTGCAGTAAGCAGGAGTAATAATTTCCATTTTATTTACAAATGCAACTGAAATGTGAGCAGTTCGCCTGGGACCATGCAGTCCCCTCTGCCTTGAGCCAGTGCTTTTAACATTGGCCAGGCATCTAGGCTTCCCACTCCCATCATGAGTTGCAGTGGTTCTTTCAAATGCAGCATTAATTATAGTTTGTAAGCTTCTCTTAGCTTGGCTTGGCTTGTTTCCCTTAAACTCTTTATTTTCTAAGATCTGTGTGTGCCTGTTTAATAATCTCATTTTTACAAAGAGCCCCTGAATAATATAGGCAATAATCCCTTGTATGGCTTTTGATGGTCTGTCTGAAAGACTAAGATCTGACTGTAACATAAGAGTTCCTTGTGCTAGTGAGAGAGCTTTCAAATCTGACTTTACACTCATATGACGCGACTACCTGCCATTTTCAAAGAAAATGCCAGTATTGGGTGGCAGAATGTAGACCGTTTTGCTTTATGAATATTTACACAACTTCCAACCATTGAAACGTCCTTCTGCATACCTTGCCATGTGACTTCAGGGCAAAACATTATTGTATTTTTTAAAAAAATCCAAATAAAACCATGCTTGAGAATACACAGGATCTTATATTTGGGGCAGGAGAAGAGGGGAGAAAAGCAAGCAATTTCCAGCCATGCAGCTAGCAAACTATGTGTCTTGTAGTTTCAGTGAAGTCTATCAAATTTTACTGCGTATACAATACCTGAGAGCACAAGGAATATGCGTCAAATTAAGTATGTGTGAAATTTGATGTCCCTCTCTGGCTCCTCACACATGCCCTTGATTTAGCTACATAGCCGTTAATATTGGAATTTTTTTTATTTAAAAAGTAAATGTTCCTGCACGTATAACTGTTCTAATATTTTACATTTTTTTCGTGACATGCTTATATGGGGTAAGTGCCATTTATGATGTGTTGTCATCAATAATTTTGTCACTGAGAATAAAAGCCTTTAAACTCATCCACCCACTGGAATGTTTTATCATATTTATTTTAAGAGAGATGAAATTAGCAGAACGATTTGGGCTCTTTGAATGTGAGAGATGCAAATGTAACTGAATATTTACCTTTAATGAAGGGCAACATAAATATCTCAGTATCAATAAATTACACACAGTGCTTGAGCATTCCATAGGAACCTAATAAATAGTTCCTGGTGGTATTTGTGTCTTCCCCCCCATCATCTTTCCTCAGTCTTTGAGCAGGGTAATTTTAGCATTGGTTTAATTTATAACCAACAACAACATTAAATATTAGTTAACCCCCCCCCCCCCGAATATGTTGCAGTTTAGGATATTCATCCATGAGCTGAACAGTGGGTTGTTGTGAAAGGTGGGGAATTCTAATATCCCCTTACTTGTATTTATCAGTTCTTAAGTAAGGAATTCTGGAGTAAATGCTTCAGTGGATCATGTCTAGAGAGGAGTTATCATTTTAATGAGAGTCATTGGAAACCGTTTTAGTTGGTCATCACTTAAGGTATATTATGTAGCTCCCCCCCCCCCCCCAATGCGTATCTGGAACATCAGAGAGAAGTTGCATAGTAGTCCTCTTATCTTGCTCGAGACAATAAGTATTATTTTAATAAGCATGAGCCAAGAAAGGGAATACAAGGTAGCACTGTAGGTTTTTTCCCACTGTGCCTTCTTCCTCCCTCCCTTCTTCTAGCTAGCCTAGAAGTAAGTAAATATCCTCTATTGTTTAAATGTACATCACATTTTAACTGTCCTAATATTGATCATCCTATGGAGGAATTATATTGAAGGCTGGTAGTTATTAGTGTAAAGAGGGTCAGATGCAGAGCCTAGTACAAAGCAAGTGCTCTCATGGTAATGATGCTGCTATTTATAGATCCCCCATTTCATTAGTTGCAGAGTTTCAGGGAAGGGATTTTCTCTAGGGGAAATGGATACTTGAAGTTCATTTTCTTCCTGATGCACATTAAGGTAGAAATGTGAACAACCTTCAGTGTAGGACGTGATTACTAGACACTTTTTGGGGGAGGGGTGCTGTTTTTATCTAAGAGTTGCACCCTGCCATTTCTGGTTATGAAAAAATAGCAGATACATATGAGAAGTGCCTTTTTGTTAAATATTCCTTCCAAATAAAAGGTTGTTGTAATAGCACACTATACCCAAACTGCTGAACTATTGGTTTTTAATATTCTGGTGAACTGTAATTTTTTTTTAAAATGAGCTGTACATTCCAAGCATGAATGTGCAGTGTTGCACTTAGATGTGTGTGCATGCAGAAATTCACGTAACATCAGTTCTCCAGTATTTGTTCCTTCTTTCTATCTGTGTACATATAACTAAAAACTTCTCCATGACTTCCTTGACATTCAGGTGGAGGTTAAGCAGTTTAATTTTTTTAAAAAATGTGTTGCCCGTTACTTTCCTTCCTGGAATTCTTGACACCTTGAGTTATATTTTTCCCCCTTTAAGAGAATATTTACTTAGTTAGTATTCACTTAATTAGAACTGACTGTTTAATGTTTTCTAGGAGGGTATTTATGGCATTTTCTTTGCCATATTTGCATTCCAGAAATTAAGTCTCCACGCCATTATTCGGCGAGCCTTTCATACATTAGAATGATGAATTGAAAGCAGAAATGGGGAAAAGACTGCAATGCAATGAAAATTTAATCAGCGTCTTCTGCTGCTTTAATAAGGCAAATAATTCTTATTGGCCGCTGCGTTAAGGTTTCTAATATTTAATTCATAACAAACCTTGCATTATTCTGCAGCGGCATCGACAGCTCCACTTTGCTGCCTGCCAAAAGGCAACCATAAAAACTTAAAAGCAGATGTAAACGTCTGAAACAAGGAGAATGATTAGATCTAAAGCGGTCTGGAAAAAAGAAAAATCAACAGTATTGCTGGCAAGTTTGATGAATCTTTACACACTGTTTAGTGATGCACAAACAATATCCAGCTCATCAGATGCATAGATTTGGAGCTCAAGACAGTGTCCAGGAACTTAGGCCGTGGTGCAGCCTGTTCAGCTCTTGATCTCTGGAAATGGATGCATGTGAAGCTTATTCAGTTTAAGATGCTAAACTCACAGACCTGTGCATTGTTCACTGTAAGAGACCCTGGTTGTTTTTGCATATTGAATGTATTCACATTTTTTACCCTATTAAAACTATGGCATTATGTTGCCTAGTTTAATCTTGACTGCTTGTGGAGCATAAACTGTTGTGACTATTCAGGGTGTGTGTATATAAATGTACCCCCCCCCCCAAATAAATAAGCCCATCTAGCTTGCGTTCCATCCATGGTATGTTTAAAATGTGATTGTGAAATCTCCCCCTTCTTCTTGCCAACCTGTCAAATTCCTGCCTTGGATCTTCAGAAATTAGCTAAGATGCTGCTAAGATTAAATGTGTAAACATGCTCTGTAATTCCACAAGGCTGTGGCAGTGTGCGTCTACAAGTGCTAGGCTCTAGAAAATGGCAACCTGCCAATGGAAGGTGCGAGCTCTTGTTACATGGAAGGGTTTGCGCGCCTGCTCCCATTTCTTCTTGAAATGGCTTAATTGGTGTCAGCACCCTAGGGATAAAGGCCTCTAACACTGAAATCCACACGAATCACCCTGTCTCTGCTCAGTGTTGGGAAACTGGTAACAACTGGTGGTGAATGAGGAGTGAACGGCACTGCAACAATACTCAATGATGTTTGGGATGACAGAAATTAATACGCACTTGCTTGAAGAAAGCAATGATTAATGGCAGTGAGCGAGGGAATGCTGTCCCTCCTTTAACTCCACTTTGATGGGGGATTGAAAAGCAAAAGGCTGTGTTCATTCTTTTTCAAAAGCAGAGGTCATTCAGAGTACATTATAGCCATTTTCCCTCTGTTTTTTTATTTCATAAATATTATAAGCATAGATTAGCTAGGACTTCTGCACCCGCACCATTTGTGAAGCCTTGAAAGACTATATTATGTCTGTTTTGCCATTTCGAGCTTAGCAGAGGAATGCTTGCTTGTCTCTGAGTTCATTTCAACTTGGCATCATTATAATTAGTATAATTAACTCTTTTTAAAAGGTTGCTGTTTCTTAGTCCGCCTTTCTGAATGCAGACTTCCAATATTTCACTTGGTTGATAATCTGAACTGATGAACTGCTAAAATGGGAGAGATAGAAGTGATCTTTCCCCCTCCTGTACATTTTTCTTGATGTTAATACAGCATATTTTGCAAGATTCTCATGCTTGTCAATCGACTTTCTCCCCATCATTTGATGAAGAAGCTGCTGCTTCCCCCAAGGTGTGGCAATAACACAGCTGCTTGGGATAATGAATTCTTCATCTGAAAAGAACTTTTAAAACAAAGTACAATGTTTTGTTTCCCCCCCCCCCCCCCCAGTGAGACGGCTGGTACATCTTTGGGATCCGACAGGAAGACATAAATTAATAGAGTACTGGAGATCAGGTTCTCATTAATAATCCATTTTGTCATGGCTCTTGGCATTGTCAAGCTCATCGTTGGTTCATATTTTGTAAAAGGATAAAAGCATGGGATGTCTTAAGGCACAACATAGGAAGAGTTTGTCATCTCTGGGGGGAGCCAGTGATTAAACATAGTTTTTGTCTCCCAGGGGAAAAGGTGCTTTCTTTCTTGCTTAAGCATGTTCAGGTGCTTATTTAAATGTGAGGAGGGGGAACTCAGTTTTTAAATATTAGAAATGTAAATTTAGCATGTAAGGTATGGGTTAGAGGCATTTCCTCCCTTCGTTGCTGCTGTCTTTAAATATGAAGATTGGTTTGGACAATTTTCAATTGATCTTGGGCCTTGTGATGCTATGTGGAGAATTGCCTTGTGATGGGATTGCAGGGGGTGTAGTCTGTTACCTCAGTAAAAGATGGGATCAGTACCTGCTCCAGGGTTTGGGGGGGGGAGGCTCTTGAGCAGGATGCACTTAGCAGATTTTTGTTCCTGAGTGGCTCCACCTCTTTGCTGTTTCTCTCTTTCTTACCCTCCCCTTACAGGTCTTGTCCCCACTGCTGCTGAAAGGGAGAAGATGAAGTGCATGGTGATAGTTTCTGCTTTCCTACTTTTATCACTGCTTACTTGTGTGAAAAATGCAGGCAAACAAACTGCTTCTCCTTTTTGTAAGCCCTGCAAGGGGTTCCAAGTTTTAGCACTGGCCCTTGCTAGGGCATGGATCTTGACATGTGCCCAGTGGTACCAACTCCTGATGCTTGCTAGGGATGTAAACTTCATGCAAAAAAACACAACTGCTTAAACCATTATAATGCTGTTGAAACACTAACAAGCCTGTTTTCTTTTGTGAAGTGATTCCAGGCATTACTCCTTTTTGCATGCTCCATCTTCAAAGCTACATGTATGTGATGAGTGAAAGGCCAACCTACACTAGAAAGGAGTGTGGGGGTCTGCTTTCCTATCTATTAGAAGCCTCAGAGGTTTTTGTCTCTATGGTTTACTTCATTCAGCTCTTCCCCATGGGGGA